>NC_029775.3:105379267-105381702 GCF_000817695.3 Arachis duranensis
AGAAGTGATCATGGAAGAGAATTTGAAAATCAAGATTTTGAAAAATTCTGTGATGACTTAGGGATTTCTCATAATTTCTCATGCCCTAGAACACCCCAACAAAATGGGGTGGTTGAAAGAAGGAATCGAAGCCTTCAAGAAATGACTAGGGCCATGCTATGTGAGAATGAAATTCCTAAATTTTTGTGGGCTGAAGCTGTGAACACAGCATGTTATATTTTGAATAGAACAATCATTAGAAAAGGGTTAAAGAAAACTCCTTATGAGCTATGGAAAGGAACCCCACCAAATCTTAAGTATTTTCATGTTTTTGGATGTAAATGCTTTGTGCTTAATAATAAAGAAAATCTTGGAAAGTTTGATCCAAAATCCTATGAAGGAATGTTTGTTGGATATTCCACCACAAGCAAGGCTTATAGAGTTTATCTCAAAGAAAATAGGACAATAGAGGAATCCATACATGTTACTTTTTGTGATTCTAACTTAATTCTCAGTACTGTGATAGATAATGATTCAGATGGAGAAGGAGCTGGAACAAGCAAAGAAAATCCCAAATCTGTCCAGAATGAAGAATCTGCCAGTCCCATTTTGTCTCGTCAGATTGAAGGAGAAAGTTCCAATTTGTCTCCTGAGCAGAGACGAGAAACTGAAACAGTGAGACCATCAGAAGTTCATCAAAACTCTACACATGTCCGAAAGCCCAGAGAATGGAAGTCCATAAGGGGTTATCCTCATGATTTCATCATTGGTGATCCTTCTCAAGGAGTAACAACAAGATCATCCACCAAAAGGCAAACCGAACCTAGCAATCTTGCTCTCTTGTCACAAATAAAGCCCAACAATGTCAAACAAGCTCTTGAGGATCCATCATGGGTCAAAGCAATGCAAGAGGAGCTTGCTCAATTTGACAAGAATAAGGTTTGGACACTAGTACCTCATCCGGATGGTAAGAAGGTAACGGGTACTAAGTGGGTTTTTAAGAATAAACTTGGTGAGGATGGACAAGTTGTTCGTAACAAGGCTAGATTAGTGGCCCAAGGTTATGATCAAGAAGAGGGTATTGATTTTGATGAGTCTTTTGCTCCGGTGGCTAGAATGGAAGCAATTAGGTTGCTTCTTGCCTATGCTGCCCATAAGGGTTTCAAAATGTTTCAAATGGATGTTAAGTGTGCTTTCCTAAATGGTTTTATTGATAGGGAAGTGTATGTGGCTCAACCCCCCGGTTTTGAACATAAAGAATTTCCAAATCATGTTTTTAAATTAACTAAGGCTCTTTATGGCCTTAGACAAGCTCCAAGAGCTTGGTATGAAAGGCTTAGTGCCTTCTTGTTGGAAAATCATTTTCAAAGGGGAACCACCGACACTACCTTATTCATTAAAACATCTAATGATGATATCCTTCTTGTTCAAGTTTATGTTGATGACATTGTATTTGGTTCGGCCAATGTTTCCTTGTGTGAAGAGTTTGGAAAACTCATGACTAGTGAGTTTGAGATGAGTTTAATGGGAGAGCTTACTTTCTTTCTTGGCCTCCAAATTAAGCAAACTCCTAGTGGTACTTTTATTCACCAAGGAAAGTATGCAAAAGAACTTATTAAAAAATTTGGCCTAGAAAATTCCAAATCAATGGGCACTCCTATGCATCCCAATACTAAACTTGAAAAGGATGATGATGGCCAAGATGTGGATGAAACAAGGTATAGAGGAATGATAGGTTCACTCATGTACCTTACCTCCTCTAGACCGGATATAGTCCAAAGTGTGGGTGTATGCTCAAGGTTTCAATCACATCCAAAAGAATCCCACCTTACGGCTGTTAAACGCATCATTAGATACATTAAGGGAACTTGCAATTATGGATTATGGTATCCTAAATCTGATGATTTTTGTGCAGTAGGTTTTTGTGATGCAGATTATGCGGGAGATCGGGTGGATAGGAGGAGCACCTCAGGCATGTGTTGCTTCCTTGGAAGCTCACTCAACATGTGGTCAAGCAAGAAACAAGCCACAGTGGCTCTATCCACTGCCGAAGCCGAATATGTTTCCGCATCTGCTTGTTGTTCACAATTAATTTGGTTAAAAACACAATTGGAAGATTACAAATTAAAAATCAATAGTATTCCCTTATTATGTGATAATATGAGTGCTATAAACATTTCAAAAAATCCTGTTCTGCACTCAAGAACTAAGCACATTGAGATAAAATATCATTTTATTAGAGAACATGTGCAAAAGGGTACTATTGATATTCAATTTGTAAAATCTGAAGACCAAATTGCTAATATTTTTACAAAACCCCTTTGTGAAGACAGATTCTGTACTTTGAGAAAAAGTTTGGGAATGTGTGATTTAAGCTTCATTGAAAATCTGTGAATATATGACTCTGTTCTGTTTTGCTCGTAGGTTTGGACGAGATGAAAATAAATGGCACAATG
>NC_029775.3:105382043-105399480 GCF_000817695.3 Arachis duranensis
CCTCTGCTTCACATCCGGAAGCCAGTTTACCCATGTTTAGTCCGTGAGTTCTACGCCAACATGAGACTTATTGATGGCACAATCCACTCATATGTGAAGAAGAGTCATATCATTCTTGATACTGGAACTATTGGGATGGCTCTAGGTTACAAAGAAGAAGGACCAAGAACATACATGTCTAAGAAATGGGATTTACAGGTTGGAATCACCTACCAGATGGCTTTAAATCACACCTGCGAAGGTCTCTCCAAAATGGATGGTACGGCATCAACTCTCAGAGAACTCGGTCCAGATAAGACAATTCTTCTTTATAAGATCATATCTCATGTTCTCATACCACAAAGTGGTCCACGCCATCGGGTAACAGTGTCTGACTTTCTTGTCCTGTTTGCTCTCGTTACTTCATCTCAAATATCATTTGCATACCTTATGATAAGGCACATGTGGAAATCTGTCAAGAGTTCAAAAAGGCCTAATCTTCCATATGGGATGTTTCTCACCTGCATCTTTGAATATTTTAGAGTTGATCTAACAAATGAAGATGTTGAGAATAAGGTTTCATTCATAAAGGGGGAAGGAAATGATAACAAGAATGCTGATTCTGAATCAAGAGTACTATCTATCTGATGTCTTTTGTGAATTCTGATGTTATTTGGTTCATAATTGAACTTCTAAATTGATTGTATCGATACTGTGATATACTTTTGCTATTTTATCTTGAACTTTTTGTTATGTTTATCATAGCTTGTGCAGGTGCCCCTTTGATGACAAAAGGGGGAGGAAATTTAGGTTCCAAAATTGAAATTGGAATGAAACAGGGGGCTGGAAAAACAGGGGTTGAAATTTTCATTTTTTGAAAATTCATGATTACCCTTGTTCAAAGTATGCATGTTGATTGCATATGATCATTGCTGTTTGAACTATATTTGTTTATCATGATTAGTCTATTTTGGCATGTGGTTTATAATGATGTTTGATTTATTTTGATGCCATGGCTATTGATTCATCATTGATAAATTTGTTGGATTGAAAATTTATTTTTGGCAGTTCCTTTAATTGTGTAACATATCAAAACTGCCTTGCTTTGGTATTCAAATATTTTTCATCATGTTGATTTGCTCTGATATCCTAAATAAGAAAATGTTTGAAAAATATCTGGATATTCTTTGTTGTATAAAATGGTTGAGCAGTAAATCAGTTTATGATATCAAATGAGTTTTGATTATCAATTAAAACTGCTCATAAATCAAGCAATTTAGCATTATAAAATTTGCTAAATAACATTGTTACTTGAAGTTTGATTTAAATGTTACAGGTTTATGCTTCCCTTGGTAAAATAGCATATATTAAGGGGGAGCCATGTGACATTTTGAAAGGGGGAGAAATTCAAATCAAAGGGAGTATTACTTACTCAATTTTTTAATTTCTTTCCATTTCAATTTTAATAATGTTTGTCATCAAGGGGGAGATTGATGAGTTTGGAAAACTCTAAAATAATACTTGTGATGACTAAACATTATTAAAATAAATAATTACAAAATTATTAATCTGATTTTCATTTAACATATTTTGATTAATAATTTTGTTACAGGTTTTAACTTGGGCCGAAAATAAAAGGAAAGTTGATGCAAGCCCAATATACATTCAGCCCTTGGTTTTAATAATTTATGATGATTATGGCTGAATGGAAAATAAATTAATTGGGCCAAAACCCAAACATTATCATAAGCCCAATTAATTTGATTGAATCAAAATTTTATTGGGTCAGATTAAGCCTTATTGCAACAAAGCCCAATTTCAATTTTGATGAATGTTTCCATGCATGATCCGAATCCAAAGTCCATCAGGAAAGCAAAAGTTAACATTTGTTACTTGCCTCCAACGGATTCCATTTCTCACTTTGGATGGAATTTGGTCCTTGTCCAGGAAACAATGGATGCCGTGTTCTTCAACGAAGAAAAGGAAAGAGTTGCATGCATCAAGACCATCAAGCTAATGATGGCAAGAAAACATACCAAAAGAAAGATGATCTGTGGCTAAGATGCTTACCAAATGTGGTTAGATTTGGTGAAGCTATCTTGAGCCTTTCATGCTCAAAATGGAAGAAGAAGATTCGGCCAGCTAGAGGAGATTCTTGAAGCATGGCTTGTCTTTGATTCTGCATTCTTGAAGCATGGCTTGTCTTCGAATCTGACCAACCACCACAGGGAGTAGCTAGAGTGGCGAAGTGATGGTTGGAGGCAGAGTTTGAAGCAGATGAAGTCATCATCATCATGAGGCATCAAGGGCCAGAAATCCATCTTGGAGAGGAAGCCAAGTATGGAGAGCCCGGATTGATGAAGGTTGATGATCAAGAAAGGACTAGAGGTAATTGCATGTTGGTTAATGCATGGTTATCTCTTCTCTCTCTGAGTGGCCGAACCGGTTCTGTGTTTGTTGAAGGAGGAAGAAAGTTGGTTCGGTTTTGGCTTCAAGTGTGGAGGCTTTCCTCTGTCTTTAAAAAGGGGGAACACTCACTGTTTGAAGCAAGGAGAAAATTTGAGAGTGCAAGGCACAGAGTTCTCAGAGCTACCTGAGCTAACAGATTTCTCTTCTCCTTCAATGTATTCTGTTTAGTATTTTTTTGTTTAATTTTGTCATGTCTTGAGTCTCATGGTAAAAGGCAAACAGTGAGGTTTGTAATGAAAAAGCCATAGAGCGGAAAAAGGCAGAGAGTGCAAAATTGAAAGAAAAAGCCATAGATGTCTTAGAGTTCCTTTGTTCATCTATGTTGTGTATCATGATTCTGTGGGAATCCCCTTGTAAGTTGGGTTAGCACTTTACAAGTTGTAATCTGATTGATTATAGTGAAATTCCATCATGTTTGTGATGGAGACTGGATGTAGGCTGCACTGCACTTAGCAGCCGAACCAGGATATATATGGGTGCAATCTTCTTCTCTTTCTACTCCATTTCTGTTTTCAACAACACAGGAGCAAAAGCCAGAATTATCTCGTGCCAAGTGACGAGACAAAACAAAAAGTCTCGTGGCAAGGGACGAGACAAAACTGAGTTGCTCGTATCTAGTGACGAGCAAAAACAGAAAAATCTCTTCTGAAGTTCAGCAAGTGTTAGCATTGAAAAAGGGGGCTAAGATTCAACCCCCCCTTCTCTTAGCCACTGAAACCATCAAGGGTCCTAATCCTAAGTCTACCAAACTTCTTCGGGGTGTCCACTGTCCTCCAATTGACAAGACTCATATACCTTCCTTCAACCTGGCACTTCCAAAGAAATCGGTGCATTAACAAAGATATCTTATTAGTGACATTGATAAGTAAGAACAAAACTTGTATTTGGTAAACTGGTAAAGAGTCCACAACTGAATTAATCAAACAGAGCCGCCTGACCCTATTCAAGAGACGCCCTTTCCAATTAGGAAGCCGACTCTTTATTTTATCTACGACACTATTAAAGAAATATTTGGACACCCTGGAGTGATTAAGATTGACACCGAAATACTTTGTAAGATCTTGGGTGAATCTGATGGCAGAAACTTCGATAAACATCTCTTTCCTTTTATTAGAAATATTTTTGGAACAAAGCTTTGGATTTATTTATGGATATATAAATCTGATGAAGGAATTTTTTTTTAAAAAAATGTACCCTAAATTCTTTTCAATGTCCACTATATACAGAAGATAATATATAATCTTCACTGGATCTATCTATCTATCTATTCTTAATATATAAAAGTAGATGGATAAGTTTAGCCATATTATTTTTAAGACATGTTTCTTCTTCTACTAATACCATATTAGCAATATTACTTACTTCGCCAAATTTTAGAATCAACTATTTAATTTTTGTCAAATCAATTATTATTTCCAAATCAGCAAAATATATATAGAAAAAAAATAAAAAACAACTATAATTAGAAATTAATAGTGTCTAATCAAATTTGTAACCTACAAAGACATTGAATCCATATTCTAATATTTATTATATCTTATTGTTATAAACAATACAATAAATTTATAACCCAATAATTAATTTCTATAAATAACTCATTAAATGTAATAAACACTCATATTACAAATGTCATAATAATATTATTAATCATAATACATTTTATATTACAAATATTTAAATTTCATATTATTTGACCTACTTATATAAGTCTCTTACATAACTTCCTTCAAATAACATAACATCAAATTTAGCACACAAAAAAAATTATTTCTAAAATACATAACATCTCAAACTTACTCGAGCATCATTCTTTGGACAATATCACCAAACAAACAGACAATTTGTTTATCAAAGTTTGCATGATTCGTCTATGGAAAACATTAACACCTACAAATGAAGAGGAGCCTCTTTACTTAGAAACGATTATATTAGATAAAAAGGAGACAACTACATTTGTAGCACATGTAATCAAACACCACAATTTTCAACAATAAGGTAACTCTATATACTTTTTGTAATCCTATCTATCAAATTATTAGTTACTAACCCAATGCTTATTTCAGATCAAAATGGAGTTAAACCCCAAAATAGTCCCTGAAATTGGCGTCGTGCACTAAAATCGTCCCTGAGATTTCAATTGCACCAATTACGTCCTTGAGATTGATAAAAGTGCACCATATTAGTTCCTGACCCATTTTCTATTAACGACATGATGGCATGGCTTGATGACGTGGACTGTACGTGACACGTGTCACTTCATGATTTGGCCACGTGTAATAGTATGATGATGTGGTGACCAGTATCACGTGGCATGATGATGTGGATGGTTGTGCCACGTGTCACAATGTTATTTGGCCACGTCCGTTTGTGCCACGTGTCGCAACAGTATTCATCCACATGTCATCCATTATGTCATCATTGTAGATGCACTAAATTAGTCCCTCACTTTGTATTAAGTGACTCATTTTAGTCCCTAAAATTGAATGTCGTGCACCAAACTAGTCCTTTCACCAATTTTTTTTCATTTTTTTAAATTTAAAATTTTTAATATCTTGGATGTACTAATTTTAATTTTATTTTTTTAAATATCATTTAAATACAAGTGCTTTCATAAAAATTTTTTAGATTTTAGTTTTAATTATATAATTTTTTTAATAATTTAACATTGATAAATTTTATAGTATATAAATATGTTATTATAAAAAATTATATGATTGATTAGACACATTTTTTTTTTATAAAAAATGTGATTTTAACAAAAACTTAATAATTAAAATAAACATTTTTTCTTATTAAATACACGTTTTTGTTATATGTAAATGAGCTAGATTGAAGGTACTTCAAGTACTGTCACTACCATCTCCGACCTCTACAGTCTAGACGAAAGAGGTCGGAGATGGTAATGAGGAAAGTTTGAAATGTCTTCACGTCAACTCCAAGACGGCGGTTAGGGGTAACCGCAAGAGAAAAAATATTTTATAAAAGCACTGAAAGAGGTCGGAGATGGTAGTGAAAGTGTCTGAAATGCCTTCATGTCAACTCCAAGTCGGCGGTTAGCGTATTCGCAAGAGAAAAAATATTTTATAAAAGCACTTTTATTTTAATAACATATAAAAAAATAGAATTGAAATTAATGCATTCAAAAATATTGAGAAATTTGAATTTATAGAAAAAAATGAGAAAAAATTGGTTAAGGGACTAATTTAGTGCACGACATTCAATTTCAGGGACTAAAATGAGTCACTTAATGCAAAGTGAGGGACTAATTTGGTGAATCTACAATGATAATATATTAGACGACACGTGGACGAATATTATTGCGACACGTGGCACAAACAGACACGCGATCAAATAACATTGTGACACGTGGCAAAACCATCCACGTCAGCATGACACGTGTCACTGGTCACCACATCATCATATTATTACATGTGGCCAAATCATGAAGTGACACGTGTCACCTACAGTCCACGTCATCAAGCCATATCATCACGTCGATAATGGAAAATGGGTAAGGGACTAATATGGTGCACTTTTTTCAATCTCATGGACGTAATTGGTGCAATTGAAATCTCAAGGACGATTTTAGTGCACGAAGCCAATCTTAGGGACAAAAAACTGCTTCAAATTTAATGACACTCCAAAAAAATTTACGTAACCTCACACTTATATTTGAAGTCAAAAAATGATTTTAATCTCAAAGAAGATTTTTAATAATATACTGTTACTAAGATATCATTTTTATTTCTAATTTAAATTATTCATTGATTATAGAAACCAACTTTGCCAACACTAATATCATCAAGCGAAAATCACATATCCATATTTAAGACACATCCTTGAAAGAAAAACATACATGCAAATATGGAACAAACAACACAATAAAAAGTATATACAATTCAACAATTCATAAAGAACATGTCTTCACAAGAGCATACGACAAAAAGAAAAAAACAACTCTAACAACAACCAATAAAGAAAAACGAGGACGAGCGCTACATAAAAAGACTAAGTCCATCAACTAAAATAAATGCAAAAAATCAAACCACCAAATAAAAATATCAATTTGTACAATTCCAACATCCAAATTTTTTGTAATACAAATTATTTTAAATAAAACACCTTTTAAATTTAACTTTAATTATTTTACATATTTAATTTAATTCTACAAAACATAACAATTTTTTATATTTATTATATACTATTATTAATTTACCGCCCTGCGCATCCCGCGAGTCTGATTCTAGTTATAGTTTAATTATATCTCATTTTCATCCCCCCTCTCTCACACAGTGTCTTCAATTCACCTCTTATTTGATGCCTTTTCAAACTCAATAAGATTAACGTTTCAAAACCCCAAGTGAGGAATACTATATTTCTCAAGAGCCAAATGTAATTTAATTTTATAATAAAAATCATACTTACATACATGCATAACAAAAGACAAAAAGAACGGTGAGGACTATTAACAATGACTTAAGTAGTGACAATATGAATTCAAAGCATGCACAAAAGCATAATAAAACTATACGTCACTACACTAAAAACAGCTGAAGTAACATTTGGCCTCTATATTTTGGTGTTTCTGCTATCTTTTGGGGGATACCTTAGTTACTTCTTTGTTTCTTGTAGCCACATTGAGAAAGCATCAAGGGTTTTTGTGTCAGCCCTGTAATGTCTCTGTGTAAATTCAAGAAGACTTGCCCATGTAAAATCTGGATACAGCTTTGGATATTCCTTGTTAACAAGATCTTTTGGTGAAGTTACCACTTTGTCCATTCTTGGACATAGAAAGAAAGCAAGTGATTTCCTCACAAGTTTTCTGTTTACAACTGCTCGGTGCATGCAACTCTTGTAAAGTCCATTTGTTAGAGCCTGAAACCAAAGATTGAGAAAACCACAAATATTATGTCAAGTTTATCAAACAATCTTACTAATATTCTATGTAAATAATTTCCAATTTTAGAACTTCTGGACTTATTGAACATACCTTACTTATTTTTCTCTTTTACAATTTAAAATCTTATTATCAGAAGTTCTACTAAAATTTGTCTGTTTTAACATAAGTGTTACTTTATTTTTGGACTCAAATTCAAGACTATATATCTAGAGACCTTTCTAATACATGCATCAATTCGCAACTAAAAAGTTACAAAATATGATACGTACCATAAATGTGTCACCAATGTTAACAACAAAGGTGTCTTGTTTAGGGTTAACTGAGTACCATTTTTCATCCACAAACACTTGTAGGCCTTCAACTTGATCTTGGTGGAGAATAGTTAGTGAGGTAGGGTCACAATGGGGGCCAGTTCCAAGAGCTAAATCAGGTCTTTGGCATGGTGGATAGTAATTTAATCTCATCACAGAGTCATTCCCTTCAAAGAAATCTCTGAAGTACTTGCTTCCAACACCTAAACTCATTCCAAGAATCTCCATGATCCATAAAGAAAGATTGCTCATGGCTTCACAATAATCTTGGTACACAACCCTTAAAAAGGTATGAAACACAAATGAGTAGTCATTTATTAGAAGAAAAGAAAAGCATGTTTTTTGATAATCAAGAACAGGTCACTAGCCGATTCAGTTTAAAAACCAATTGTTAGTAAATCGGTCAAAACTAGTAAACTAGTTGAATCAATCTCTTCTGTTCAATAATCGATACGAGTTTTGAAAACTTAGGATAATATTAAACATAAAAAAAATTAATGAGCAAACTTTTGAGCTTTGATTCAAAGAATTCTTCGTTATGATTAAAAAAAGAAATTCGCTTACCCAAATTGTCTAAAATCTTCTCCCATAACACTAAGGAAATATTCCTCAACAGTTTTCTTGGATGGATCAGAGGCAGAGTAACGGAAAGAAAGTGTTTCCTTCCAAGGAAGCTTGGAAGGGAACCTTTCAGTGAAGCTACTAGCATAACCACAATATTCTCCAATTTTTCTCTGAGCTCTTTGCTTCTGAGGTAGCTTCAAGCCGAAGAAATCGTCCATGAGCTCATGTGCTCGAGCTATTAGCTTCGCATTGACTCCATGGTTGGCCACAAGAAAGAATCCATGCTTCTTGCATGCCTCATTCACTTGCAAACAAGCGTCCAACACGGCTTCCATGTCGCCGGAGAGAAATGCCTTCAGATCAATGGTTGGAACTTGGAATTCTGGTGGCCTTGTTAGACATGGCTTCTCATGTTCAGGCCAAATGAATTGAGATGGAATGTTGGGTTGGAATTGCATGAAAGATGCATCAAAAATCAAATTTTGCACTTTTTTTTCATTCTCTATTTGATTTTGAGGAGAAAAAAGAACTGCGGAAAGAGGATGAATTTGCATTCTTAGAAATGAAGAATTAAACAAAGTGTTTTCGTTCTCTAGAACCTTTTTTTGTTACAAGCGATTAAAAGTGGCAAATTTTGAAACTTTAGAAGAGTAGTTTTGGTTTGGTAGTTGAGGGAGTGAATTTGTGTTTCTTACTTATAGTAGTTTGGTTTCTGTTATTGAAAGAAAAAAAATTGAGCAAGGTACTTAAATAAAATGATTAGAAACCAAAATTATTAGATTACAATTTTTTGAAATTGCATACTTTTTTACAATTTTTCTTTATCTAATGTAAGTCGTTATCGGGAGTAGCGGTTTTGAGTTGAATGTAATCTGTTGGAGTGTGAAGCGGATTATGTAGAAAAGCGTGCTGGCCAAAACTGTTAGAAGATGTAGCGATTTTTGAATGATCTGTGTCATGCATAAATCGCTACTGTCTATAGCAGTTTATGAACAAATATGCAATTGTTGTAAAGGTGCTGTGGTTTATGTGAAGGATGGCTATAAAACCGCGATAGCTAGCAGCGGATCCTTCATTTGATGTGAAAAGAAAATTTGGTTAGAGAGAGGAAATTCTTGAGAGAGGGAGGAGGAGACTGGGATTGAATTTGGGTTCTTTGGAGTGTGCATATTCAAGTAAAACCAAAGCGGACGAAGACCACTTGTACCAACTCAACGGCGTTGTCCACGTTGTCGGAGGCATCAATGAAGAGGTTAGTTTGTTTTCTTTTTAGTATTAGAGTTTAGAATATAAAATCTAATATTTAGAGTATAGGAATTAGAATATAGAATTTAAGATTTATAGTTTAGTATTTAAAACTTAAGATTTAAATTTAAAAGTTAAAAAAAATTCAAAATTTAGACTTAAAATTTTAAAAATGGCACATTTTGTTACTTGTTCTAAAGTACATTAGTTCTATTTTTGTATGTAGATAGTAGTACTTATTTTTCAACTTTATTAAAAATTAAACTCAAAAAAGATTTAACATACAAATTTAAGAGAACTAAACTAAATATTTAGTTAATGTATATATTAGAATTATCAGTAATTTATTAATTAGGTTTTAATATGTTAGAATTTTTATGTTTGTTATTCTCAATTCTAAAAGATTGGATAGATAATAGTTACGTAGTTATTTCACTAGATTAGGATATATTTGGTAATAATTTATGGTTTAGGCTTGTAAGTATTAAAATTTAATTACAGTGTGGTTATTTTTATTACATGATGCAGTTAAATAAGTGTATTTACAGCATTCGAAGACAATAGAATATGCTTATGCATAAAAGGATCATATCTTATTTGGAAGCGGGCTAGCTTGTACCAGTTGGCTAGATTGAACAATCGTTGGTTCTGGTTGAATGAGCCTATAGTCAACGTATTCATTGATAGGTGGCGTCCTAATACGCATACCTTTCACATGCCATTCAAAGAGTGCATCATCACACTGCAAGATGTGGCATATCAGTTGGGATTTTCTGTCAATGGAAAGATTGTTAGTAGATGCCTCACTGACTTCAAAAATTTATAGAAGATGGCAGACTAGCTTGGGAGTGGTTTCAAGAGTTATTTGGCAAGCTGCTACCACCGAATAAGGTCAAGTAGATGACAGTCCACTTCACATGATTCCACGAGAGGTTTAGGGTGCTACTAGCCGATGTGAATGAGCATACTGTTCGCATATGCGCACGTGCCTGTATCATGATGCTGCTATCCACTCAACTGTTAGGTGACAAGAGTACGAATCGGGTTCATATTCGATGGTTGCTATTTGTGGCAAATCTTGATGAAATGGGCAATGATAGCTGGGATTCAACCGCATTGGCATGCATGGTTGTATCGATGCATGTGTCGGGTGGCTTTTCAGTCCTCATAACATCAAACCAATAGTCAAATTTTGCCTCAATCTTCGTATAAGCAGCATTCACAACTAGCCGTTTTGCATCCTGACCTTTGAAATTGAGGGAGAAATTAGCGGCGACATGACGAATGCAAAATGCTTCATATGCCTGAGGAGGTAGTCAACTACTATCCAGTGCTTCTAGTGCAGCCTTGATACCATTGTGTCTGTCAGAGATCACCAAAATACCTTCTTGTAGAGTCACATATTGTCATAGGTTGGTCATGAAAAAAGACTAGGACTCTGCATTTTCTCCTTCCACAAGTGCAAACGCAATGGACAAGATATTCGAGTTTTCATCTTGCGCGATAGCAAGAAGTAAAGTACCTCCATACTTGCCATATAAGTGAGTACCGTCAATGCTGACCAGTGACTTGCAATGTCAAAATGTCTCAATACAACGAGAAAATGACCAAAATAGACGATTATTGTACACAGTAGATTCATCAACCTAATCACCAACTCTAACCAGAGAAGTCGTCAATAGCGCAACAGTTCCCTCCATGGTAGACTGCACACCAAGGATCCAACGGGACAACTCGCTATAGGACTCTTCCCAATCTCCATAGATCTGTGTATTGCCTTCTATTTTGCCATCCATACATTCCTGTAACTATGCCTGAATCCATAGGTTGCTTTAGTAGCTTGCTACAACACCTTTATTGTAACCGTAGCATCGGCTCTAACCAACGAAAAAATCCTCGCAAAAATAACATGATAATCAAGCTGTCAGTGATCGTTTGAAATCGATGTAGCTAAACAAATGTGAGGTCCATTGTACCATCTAACCTCCCGGGTACTCTTTTGTTGCCGAAGTGTGATGTGAATCAACCATGTACAATCTTTACCGAACTCCTTGCATCTTCCATGGTACTTAACTGACTCTATCACCTTGTACTCAACTCCACGATGGATGCTATAATTCTTTACACTCAACACAGCTTCCTCCTTACTTTGAAAAGATTGGCCAATTTGAAATTCTGTAGCAGCATTTTCCTCATGCAATCCTTCACCCCCAAAGGTAGGATCTACGTCCGGCTGTTGGCCGATGGCTTCTAAGTTCAAGGTTGAGAAATGTGGAGGATATTGCTATGTGTCGGAACTCGATGGGCCATGATGTGTAGATGGATTACTTCGAGTATCCTCATCAACAATCCCCAACAATGTCAACAGGCTCTTCGTTCGAATCATCCTCTCGCATCGAATTTTCAACTTGATCCAGTCCACCATCACCTGCAAAATCAGGAATCAGACGGGGTGAACTAGCCATCCCAACGGCAACAGATGGAGGATCAACCAACAAACAAGCAGGTGCAACCACATGCATTGAGGTCGAAGCACCTCCCAACATAGTTGAATGAGGATTCGTCGGATCCTATCACAAATGTATCATACTTCACACCAATTGATGCAATAGCAATATGGATCTTGTAAAATAACTTCTTCACTCACTTTGTCCCACACACCCTAACTTTTGCAATATACTGAAAATGACACTCTACTTTAATACAAATGCCATCCACGGGTATATATATATAGAGGTTCCAGGCATACATAATTCACTACAGGGTGCAAGGGTTTAGAGCACAACATATTTCTTCATAAATCGTTATAGACAGTAGCGGTTTATGCATAGTACGAATCACTCAAAAACTACTACATCCTCTAGCGATTTCTAGTCAGAACGCTTTCTTACGTAATCCATTACACATTCTAGGAGATTACATGCAACTTAAAACCGCTACATCTTATAGCGATATATATAAGAAAGTTGCAAACATGTATGTTATTTTAGAAAGTTGTAATCTGGTAATTTTAGTTTCCAATTATTTTATTTCTGTAACTTGTCCAAAAAACTTATCATAATTTGAGCATTATCGTTTTTTTCCTTATATAAATTCTTCGCTAAATTTACTAATCTGTCACACATCTAAATTTTATTTAAAGATTTATCTTTAATCAATAAATTATTGTATATACAAAAATATTTAAATTTATGATATTTATTTAAGTAAAAAATAAACTAATTATGGAGTCAATCTAAATTATTCTCACTTTTTCAAATTTTATCAATAGAATTTGGATAATGATGATTGTAAATTAGAAAGAAAAGCAAGTGGTGTAATGGAGTTTAGAGAAAAGCCAAGATGATTCATTGGGGAAGTCGAGGAACAGATATGAGCATCTTAATCATTCGAATTATTGATGTATAGTTTGGTTCAATTTCTATCTCTATCAATCCTCGTGTGTTTATATTGTGTCTTCTATCTTTTTATAGATACGTATCATCATGGCACTATTCATATAAGCATATCATATGGGATAAAGATTCCCGAATAAAATAATAGTTTTATTTTTTTATTGAGGAGATCTAAAATAAGACTACGAATACAAATATGCAATGTGCAGCGTAGGTGTATATATGTAACTATAATGTGCTGAAGTAATAACGCCTTTGATACATATTTAAATTATGTATTAAGCCATTTCATTATACATTGAATTTGAACCATTAATAAAATTTTAATATATGATGCACTAGTTTTTACACGTACATCACAGTATTGTCCTTAATAATAGTATGACATATTATTCGGATTTTTTTAAATAAATAAAATAAATATTTTATTTACAGATATAAGTAAAGTTATTTAGAGCGTTTTTATCGATTTCTATAACATGTCTTATCTCATTTACAGTGTAAACGAAATAAGTATGTACATATCTCATTTATACTAAAAACAAGATAAGGCACGTCAGTAAGTATACGTATCACGTTTGTATACGTGATCTGACGCGTGGCTTATTTCGTTACGGTGTAAACGAGATATGTATGCACTTATCTCGTTTACATACATAGCGTCTATATAAGTAACTCGTTCACAGCACCTGTAGTGTCACTATTATACCATTAACCTTCATTTCTCTCTTTGTCGCACGTTTTGTTGATATTCTTGAGATACTTGGATGTTATGGCGTGCGCAGATGCACGGCACGATGATATCAACTGCCTGAATGCTACTTGGCACATCGTGGGAGCAATTAACTTCCAGGTCAGTATTATTGTTTTTATCTTTTAAATAAATAAGCATGTGTTTATAGTGAAGGGTACTTTGATAGATTTGGTGTTGTTACACATGAATAGAATAGATTATGTTTTGGTAATATAAAATAAGTTAGTTGGCAAGTTATTAATATTTGTTAGGTGTCGAATGTATTTTTAATAAATATTAATTTACTAATTAATTTAGTTTAATTTATTCATTAACTGCGCTTATTACGTTATCTTATTTCTTTAAGTCGAATTTTATACTTTTAATTTTAATTTTGAATATACTAGAGAATTTAGTTTAAAATCCAAAATTTTACAAGTGAAATAGATTTGTTATTAAAAGGTTTCATTTTTTAACAAAGGCCTCGCCTACCACTTAGACGGGCGAGCCACACTCTTGCATCATCGGATGCCATTGTCCTTTACATGAATGAGGTTGGGTTTGGCGACACGGTGCAGCTCAGAGACTTCATGTTTAACAACTCTTTGATCACTGCATTCGTGGAGCGATAGTGTTCGGAGACCCACACTTTTCACCTGTCATGGGATGAGTACACCATCACCGTACAGGACGTTACGTACCACCTAAGGTCATGCACACACGGAGAGGCAATAGGTGGGTGCTTGCATGACTTCTAAATTTGGTACCAGTACCCAACATGGGAGTATGTAAAGGAGCTCCTAGGTGTCTGGCCTCCTCATGCTCAGCAACAGGGTGCCCAGAGGAAGGAGTCGTTTAGTATCAAGATGACATGAATTTGGGACCGAGTCAGGCACATGTCAGCGGTGCAGATGCAACCATCCTCTGTCAGTACATGAGGTGTTACATCTTCTTGCTAATCAAGGGTTACCTAATGACGGACAAGTCAAACAATCAGGCGCATATCAAATGGTTGCCACTTTTGGATGACTTCGCTAAGTGTTGCGGTCTGTCTTGGAGATCCATAGTGTTTGCATGGACGTACCACTCCTTATGCCATGCAGCACATTGAGATACGACTGACATAGCTGGATGCACTTTGTTCCTGGTCTCATAGATATACCATAGATTTTCTCGGTGGTGTCCACTTGAAAGACAGATTATGAGATTTTCCCTAGCAGTGAGATAACTATTTTCATTTACGGTTTTTATCTTTTGTATTTATGCAATTAAACTTTGTATTGCATGAAGTGAGACAATTTGATTGTTGCGTATGTAAACAGCTTGATAGGCATGTCCCAGCAAAGTAGGGACCAATATGAATAGAAAATCCTCCGATGATGTATGTCATTAGATCGATTGCAATTGCATGAGGTACGCGCATTAGTTTTATTTAGTTGTCGACAAACGTTTAGTTCTCCTACGTTATGAATTTGTGACCAACCCTAAACTCCATACCATCGTCTGTGTTATAATCGTCTGCACCCATATTGGGAATGGAGATATCTCATGCATCGTGTCCAAATCCATTGTATGATAGTGGATGGGTACAGCTGATAACTCTGAAATTGGTTGCGGAGCAGGCAAAATGTATCAAATTGATCTACCAACCGGAGCTTCTGGTACGAACTCATCCTCGTCATCATTCTCAGATGAACCACTTTTGTTGTTATCGGCAACATACTCTTCATCGGACTTCTCACCATTCACGTCCATGTCTACCGCTAGTCTAGAATAGTGTAGGGGTGGTGGTGCAAGAGGTGGATCATCTTGGACGTAGGGATGGCAACGGGACGGGTAGGGGCGGGTTTTTGCTCTACCCGACCCGCCCCGTCGTACAACAACCCGCATAGAATCCGCCCCACTTCTACCTGCGAATAGTAAAACGTTAGACCCTAACCCGTCCCTGCAGGTACCCGCCCCGCCCCTATAATTATTAAAATCTAATAAATAAAACTAAATTTCAAAATTTATATAACCATCATTACATACATAACATAAATTAAAGTAAAAATTTAAATATGATACATTAATATTAATCATTTACTAATTATTTTACATATATTATACATATTATATATTAAAATTATATATTATATATATAGCGGGGCGGGTATTACCTAAATCCGACCCCGCCCTGTCTCGCTAAAAATCCGCCCCAGTGCGGAGCGGGTAGGGGTGGATATCTGCAGGTTCGGGTGGTATTGCCATCCCTATCTGGACGAAATTTGGGCTGCCAGAACTACCACCCCATCATAAACCTCTGCAGAAAGCTCATCACTTGTTCAGCCATGATTCTCACGTGGACATCAGACATGAGGAGCACATGCTCATCGCCATCGAATCAGAACAGACAAAACCGAAATACACCAACCTCTTTTCTCTCATTACCACTGAAGTGCGCCAATATCAGATTCTTTAACTCAGACAAAGAATCTGCTCTCCAAATGCGCATCAGACTAGAATTCTCATACTCAAATATAACCCCAATGTCATTGTTTCGCATGTGACAGTTCAGATACAATGTTACAACAAAAAAACTACTATCACTCGACATTTCTACTAAATTTATTGAAAGAAATGGATGAAAAGAAGGATTGAGAAGTTTGTGGAGAATATCAATAGTTTGTAGATCTTTTTATAGCAGATTTACAGTTAAAATGAAATAAGTATATGCATATCTTGTTCACAAGGTAAATAAGATACGTAGAAGTCGCTCTTTCCTATGTCTCACATGTACAAACGTAATACGTATACTTGCTTACGTGTCCTATCTCTTGTTTATAGTGTAAACGAGATATGCACATACTTATTTCGTTTACACTATAAATGAGATAAGACATGCTACACAAATCGATAAAAATATTTTAAAAAATCTATATTTGTAAATAAAATATTTATTTTATTTATTTATAAAAAAATCCATATTATTCATGTGTGCATGTAATATTCTAATTGTTGCTAACTATAAGGATGCAAAAAGTACTTAGAATAAAACAAAATAATCCAGCAGAAAATAAAAATACAAAAGCAAGGATAACACGTAACCAAACAAAACACAATCCACAAGGTATGCAATTATCAATTATGCATGCACATTATGGAAAATGAATATTAAATTAAAAAGTTAGAGAAGGAAAGGCTCTTATTAACCCATGGATATTCCTCTTACTAGCCAATTAATTAATACAACTTTTATTCGGCAAGAATTCCGTGAGTACTAATATACTCAAGTCTGAATACAAAAATATCAAATAACATGTATTTCTATGCCAGGGTTGCCAAATATATAATTTAATATTTTTTAATTATTTTAGTAATATAGATCATATATTATTTCATTCTAAAGATAATATAAGTATTTTTATTCTAATGAAAACAAGCAAATCAAGTAGAAGATTACAAATGAAGACAACAGCAAATATCATTGAAGAAAAGGAGAAAAAATAATCTCTTGGGTTCAAATCAAGTAATAAATCGTACAAAAACAATAAATAAATAAATTTCTTCTCTATTAACTTGTCAAAAGAAAGAATTTTGCTCTTATTAGAGTATAAAAGAATAATCTCTTACTTTTCATAATTTAATTATGTTTCATTCTCTATAACATCATCACATCAATATATACCATATGAATATTATTCATGAACTGATCCAATAATTCTTGTTAAAGTAACTAATGATGATGAGTTTAAGCCTAATATGCACATACATAATTCATGTGCTAGATAGATTTTCATGTCTAGTACCTGGACCAAATCCAAACAAAAAATAACAATGAAATAAAATAAAAACATGCTTT
>NC_029775.3:105399531-105402375 GCF_000817695.3 Arachis duranensis
TTTGGGGTTGTAGGATTAGGTTTTTTTTTTTTTTCCCTCTTTACAGTGTGTATGCCATTATATTCAACCTTATGCTTGTGCTCCACTGCACCCATTGAATTCAGACTTTGTTTTGTTCGTAAGTGGCCACTGTTATTAGCTAAGATGTGATCCATGAAAAGACGGTCTATGCAAATATTGCGCTTTATGCCTTACAGCCTTTATAGATACTATACCGAAACAGATATATAGAGACAGAAAATCATATTTAGCATATAATGAGACGTCAAGAGTTATTAAACTAATATATTTTAGTTTTATATATTTTTCAACAGAAAAGAGACAAATAATAATAACAATACATACAACTTGTCTTGTCATTTTTTTATTATTCTTATTAATTTTTAGAAAAAATTACATTTTTTTTCTGTGAGATACTAAAATGACATTTTCTTTTCCTCTATTTTATAAATATACATTCTCCTCTCTTCTAACTTTTAAAAAACCTCTTCTTTAATCCATTTTAAATCTTTTTGTGTTAACTAATGTTAATTTTATTCATTTTTAAAAAAATATATTTTTTAAAAAATACCCATTAGTAAAAATTTTATTTTTTATCATTAAATTTTGCTTATCAAAATATCTTTTAATAAATTATTCTTTTATTGATTAAATTGTATTTTTTAAAAAATTTAATAATTATAAAATTTTTTCTAAAATACCTTTCAATAATTTTTTAATTATTAAATTATAATTTTACCAAAATTTTCGTTAACAATTTTTTTATATTTTACTATTAATTTTTTGATATCTATATTTATTATTAATTTTTTTAAAAGTATTTTAATAAAGATATAATTTAATCAATAAAAAAATAATTTATTAAAAGAGTATTTTGGTAAGTAAAATTTAATGATAAAAATAAAATATTTGTTAATGGGTATTTTTTCAAAAAATAATTTATTTTTTCTTAAAAATGAATAAAGTTAATATTAGTTAACACAAAAAAATTAAAATGGATTAAAGAGAAGGTTTTTAAAAGTTAGAAGAGAGGAGAATGTACATTTATAAAATAGAAGGGAAGAGAGTGTCATTTTAGCATCTCGCAGAGGAGGGGAGTGAAATTTTCTCTAATTTTTATAATTATATTTTTATTATTATATTTTTAAAAATTTGTATGTGGAAAAGAATAAAAACAAATTAATTTTTTACAATTTATTCTTTTTTGTATTTAGTTTATAATTTATCATAAAACAAAATATTTAAAATACTCATTTTTATATTTTTATTCTTTATCTTACTTTTAATGTCCTGTTTTATTATATTCTTAGAATTAAACAAACCCTAAGTCTTAATGCTAAGAGGTCAAACTTAAAATCAGCCATAAAAAAGATATAATAAGACTTATATTTCATGGTTATATATGATATTATTTTTTATGTTATTTTGTATACTCAAATTTTTTTTAACGATTAGATAGAATATAAGATAAATTTTTATTTCATACTAAATTGAATAATAAATAAATATATATTAAATCGATGTATAAAATAAAATGAGTATTAAATATCAAAAAAAAAACAAAATTAAAAAATAGTTTATTAAAAGTAAGAAAATAAGATTATATAAAAGTTAAAAACTCCACTGATGATATTGCATGCATCACACAATTTTAAATATAAAAAAAATCATTAAAAAACTCAAAGAGGGAGAGAAATAGAGAACTAAAGCAAGTTTTTTTTTTCTTACTCTGATGCATCACACAACTTTATATAGTTATATTAATGTTTGATGTCTATAAGACGTGTATATTAGATGAATCTTAAAAAATGAAAAGCATGGTCATTTGTCTGGTGGAAAAACAAAAAACTAATTTAAATAGAACAATCATGTAATTAATTGTCTGTTTTTATTTTATGTGCTTTTTAGTTTCTTGTATGTAACATGCATTAGTTGCAGCATGCGAAGCAAAGGTGAATTTATAAATTTTCAGTGTACAGTTTCATTTCAATCGATTGGGTACCATTACCAATCGATTGAAATTGGCAAAACATTCAACTTCATCACCTTCCAATCGATTGGATTACATTACCAATCGATTGAATTTGGCTAAAATTTCGATGTTATCACTTTCCAATCGATTGTATTTGACAAATCCATGTTGTTTTCGTGAATTCAATCGATTGAGTAACAACAACAATCGATTGTTTTGAGACATTCATTCGATTAGAAAGTATAAACAATCGATTGGTATAAGCTTTTTATCATTCTACCTTACAACTTTCAATCGATTGTTTTGTGATATAAATAAGATTATATAAAAGTTAAAAACTCCACTGATGATATTGCATGCATCACACAATTTTAAATATAAAAAAAATCATTAAAAAACTCAAAGAGGGAGAGAAATAGAGAACTAAAGCAAGTTTTTTTTTTCTTACTCTGATGCATCACACAACTTTATATAGTTATATTAATGTTTGATGTCTATAAGACGTGTATATTAGATGAATCTTAAAAAATGAAAAGCATGGTCATTTGTCTGGTGGAAAAACAAAAAACTAAGCCATAGATTGAGCATTGGATCCAACATACACACCATGATGATCATTGGTGGAACAACTAGCACTAACTTTTCTTTAAGAGATATTGACAATAAGCACAAAAACATTTAGTCAACACGTGTTTCAAAGATACGTGCTAAAATTATTAATTAAAAAATTATAAAAAATTATATAAAATTTAATATTTTAAACAATTATGTATTTATTAAAATAAAATATATAAATTTTTTTTATTAATAATAATCTTAATTTATACTCTAAAAACACGTATTAATTAAATAAAAAAATCAAAAGACCTTTC
>NC_029775.3:105402495-105404708 GCF_000817695.3 Arachis duranensis
CAGTAAAATTTTAATAAACTTTTACAATTTAAAATTTATAATTGTTAATTTTTTTAAATTTTTTTTTTGGTTACGGATCTAAGTTTTATTTAATGAATTCGAATCTTGTTTAAGCAAACTAGTGAAAACTAATTTAAATTGGTTTATAATTTCTATACTAGATAAAAATTTTCAATAGATTTTACTAACCGTTTTGTTAAAAGAAGAAACAATTTATTTAATGGATAAAATATATTTTTTGTCCATAAAGTTTAGTAAAAATTTTAAAAATACTTCTAAATTTTATTTTGTTTTAGTTTTGTCCAAAAAATTTTCGATTTTCATTAAATATTTTTTTACGGTTAATTTTTCAAAAAATTTTGAACCAATTCAATAATAATTACATAAGAATAATCTTCAAACAAATTAAACATAGTTGTCATGCATTATTGTTGAATTAGTATTAAATTTTCTAAAAATTTAGCTATTAGAGATATACTTGATGCAAATCGAAAACTTTTAAAACAAAATTGAAACAAAATAAAACTTAAAGTATATTTTTAAAACTTTTGTCAAATTTCAGGAACAAAAAATATACTTTATCCTAATATTTTTTTTTGTATTTGAGGTAAAATAAAATTTAAAATATTTTAGAAGAGAATATTCTAAAATTTTTTATTCTTTTTCTTGAAGATAACTACTATAAAATAGGGGTGGCAAGCGAGAAAATCTGTCCTGCCTCGCTAAGGGTGTAAGTTACCGAACCGGACCGAAAATTACTGCAAACTGAACCGAAAATTACAACAACCGATTTGAAAACCGAAAAAATCGGTTTTTTCTGGCAAAACCGATCGGTTCGGTTTGGTTTTCGGTTGGCTCGATCAAAACCGAACCAAACCGAATCGAACCGAACATATACATCAATTTTAATGTTTTAACCATTTTAATCTTTAACCTAACAATAAAAATCCCCAATCCCTAACCATTTCAATGTTTTACTCTTATTATTTTAGTTTATTGACTATTTTGAACCTCTAATTATTGTAATTCATATTTTGCTCATTAGAAATTAAAAACCGAAAAATCGACCGAACCAAACTGCTATTGGTTTGGTTTTGTTCGGTTCGGTTGTTGTAAAAGCAGCAAACCGAAAGGTTGTGTATCTGTAGGAACCGAACATATCGGTTCGGTTGATTTTTGGTCCAAAACCGAACCAAACCGAACCGATAACACCCCTACGCCTCGCCTAATGAGACGGTCATAGAATTCCACACTGCCTCGCCTAACTGCTGGTTGTCGGGCTAAGTCCGCCAAAATTCCTTTTTTTTACTGTTACCTACTAAATAATATATATAATTTCACAGCCATATTAATAAATTTATAATTTTTAAAGGCATAAAAAATTATATTTTTTATATTCACAAACATTAAAGTCTTTATAATTATAAATATTGTCTTCAAAACAAAATAAACATAATCCAAAACATAATAAATATTGTCTCTAAAGCAATACAAACATAATCCAAACCACTCAATTTTCATCCTTATACTCTTATAAGTTGGATTGGGAGAAGTTGTATTTTGGCAAAAAAATTATAAAAATACCCCCTTGCCAAAAAAAAAAACTAAGCCCGACGAAAAAGCCCGCCCCGCCCCGCTGAAATCCGCCAAAATCCACGGTTTAAGCGATGCGAGTTAGGCAGACTTTTATTTTTTAGTGGTCCCAATTTTCCAACTCGACTCGCCATTTGCGGGTTAGACGGGCCGACCCGACGGATTTAGACCCATTTGTTACTCCTACTATAAAGACCTAACTAAAAAAATCCTACATAAGTGATTCAGTTTCAAATTTTTAAAGTTTAATAATCTAATTAATAATATAGTATTATAAAATATTAACATAATAATTAAACATATTTTACATAAAATTATTCCGTTTTTTTTCTCTCGTAGTGGAGTACAATTTTTCTCTTTATATATAATAATTAAGAAATTCTCCATTCCGTTTCTTTTTTTGCTCCCTCTAATTTCTCTTTATCTAAATAAAAGATTATTGAATAATCAATTTGGTTATACATAGATGCAGCTCATTGATCATTATAGCTTTCCGTTTATAAACCATAGACAACGAAGGAAGCAACCATTGTTCCTCAAACTAGATTGTTCGAATCTATCAATCTATTTTTATTATATAAAAATTAATATTAATTTTTTATATTGAATTTAAAACATGT
>NC_029775.3:105404874-105412272 GCF_000817695.3 Arachis duranensis
TTATATATTTTGGTGTTTCTCATTCTTTTTTTTTTATTTAATTATTTGCAAACAAAAAAAAAATTATATAAAAACACAAAGTATAACAACTAAAACAAATGTAAAAATAGAAACAACAAATAAAGATATTATTTTGTACAATTCTAATATAAAGACATTTTCTTAAAAAATGAATGAATTTAAATTCTTAAAATAATAAACTATATTTCATTTTAGAGAATAAAATGCCATCTCTCACTTTTGAATAGTTTCTCTCTCATATTTTCTCTTGGCCCTACTTATGGAATAAATAGTGAGAAATCACACTTTATTCTCTAAAGTAAAATTCAAAATTTAGAGAATTCAAATCCTTTAATTTGTATTATATTTTAGTTAAATAATTATATGGAATTATATATAAATCATCAAATAAATGTTCTACAATATATTTTTAATATAAAACCATTCAAATTTAACACTAGGTTATATATTACCTAATCAACCTCTACTATAATACTTATTAGGATACACTATATAATATTTGAGACACTTAAGTAGATCACAAACAAATAGCTGGTTTTTGTAGATATTCATCAAAGGATTAACATTAACAGATACAACCTCTTACATAAAACTAATTCCAATTGTTAAATCAACATAATAATTACTACATCTATAATTATAAAATTTTCTTGCACACACAATTCATGTTTAGGCCAACATTTGAAAAATGTTACATCACATATCACTATATCAGCATATACGGAAACATGAGATAGGGTTTCTTAGAACAGAAACAAGAGAGCTATTATTGAAAGAATACATAAAAATTGTTATTCAATTTGTGGTCCAGTCTTTAGCATCAGAAGTATTGTACAATGAAGAGCTTTTTTTCTCTAATTTCTGGTAAACAAGGTATACTGTTTTATGTACCTTGCATTTGAAACTAGTGAGGGTAGTGTGAACAAATTAAATGAATGTTAAGGCCAAAAAAGAACAAATATCAATGAAGTGGGAAAGAGATATAGGGGTAAATACAACACAAGCAATGACCATATCCCTTCCAAGACAAATTTTGATCATTCTAGTAAGGCACTTCAAATTGAAATTGCCAAAGCTAGAAAGTGTAAAGGGATGAGGGGGGAAAAAAGGGTGCTCCCTATACTTAGTTATCAAGATCATTCAGTTAGCTTACAGTTTCTAAGATAGGGATGATCATACTTGACATATTTGGTCCAATACGACCGGTATTTTGTCATGGCTATCTCTAGCCATGGCTTCATATTACCATTGTAGTGAATAACTGCCGCATTGTCGATCTCAGATTTATCTACACTCGGATTGTAACCTAAACCAAGTACGTGCCATGATTTGTTTAGTGGATGCGTCAATCCATAGAATGTCATTAGACCTGGAGGTAATGTCCCCAGCTTCCATAGCACCCTATCTTCATTCTGGAATCAAACAGGAAAAGAAAAGGGTTAGTGAAAGATCATTTGTGCTAAATTGCTACTACCTAAGCGTCAATTAAGCCAAAAATAACTTGAAATAAGTTTTATACAATTTACTAAGTAGGTCAACTCTATCCAAACAATATAATTCTTTTTTATATTCTTAATAATTTCTTAGTATGTGATTACTAAAACTTTAAAGGACGCTTATTCAAGAACAAAAGGAGTCATCTATTTGAGACACGATATAAACCAATGTTTGTGTTACAGTTCTCACCATATTCTGCCACTTGTGATATATGCCGGTAATATCCTTCTTTTTCCACTCCTTTAAATCAAACATGTTCATTCCATAAGCCCAACCACAGGCATTGGGATCAAAATTTTTAGCAATATGAGGATTCGAAAAGTTAAGATACTTGTCGAAACGGTGAAAACTCTCCCCACATGTTTCAACGGCACCATTTACTTTTCCATGAAGATTCACGGCCCATAATCCTGTCAAATCCTTCTGGACAATAATGTCATCATCAAGAAAAAGAATCTTATCCAATTTTGGATAAACTTGCGGAAGATAGAACCTAAGATGGTTGAGCATTGAGAGATATTTCGGGTTTCTGTACTTCAGATTAGAGGAACCACCGGATGTTGGATGGCCTGCCTTGAAATAATACTCTTTCATTGTTGCAGATTCGAGCTGCCTCAAGACAGGGCAGTAAGATGAATTCAACCACTTAAATTCATCAACATTTTCAACATGGATAGTAGCTTTTCCAGGAGGGTTCAACAAAAACCACATGTTCATGGCTCCGAAATTTAGCTTATCAGTAACAAGATGAAAAACATGCTTTGAAGGATCCTGCAACGTTAAAGAAAATAAAGTGAGACAACCCAAGGTTTAAGAATAAAATTTATCAAATCATAGATATAATACTTTTACTTATTACACACTAATATGCATAATATATACAAATTGTTCATCATCTATTAAAAGATAGGACATGGGAGATGCGCACATCAATGGAATGGCAAAAGACACTCAGTCACCTTTGCATTCATAATAGCTGAGTTGACAACCACTGATGCAGCCAAGACATTGTCTGAGAAAAGGGCATAATGATAAAGATTAGGATTCTCCAAATTCTCACTCTTAGGAAACTTTCTCTTTTCAGGAGAAAGGAGGTAATAATCAATGGTAAGGCGCATCGATAAGCAGTGGATTCCATCAGGTATGGTCTTGGCAGCCAACTGACTGAGGAATGTACTTTGCTTTTTCAGGCCCCTAACTTGCTCATCAGCTGTTTGTAGCATTGCCCTCAATTTCCCAGTGACCAACTTGCAGTCATACAATTGATCTTTTGCTTTAGACAGGACTTGACCCATGGCTTTGATTTTTTCATGTGCACTAGCAAAAATCAAGCATTGGATTAGTTAAGCTAACAAACGGGGATAAGGAATACATATACAGATAGGGATACTGCATGGAGAAAATTACATGTAGCTCCTTACCTTTTAGGTAGATCAGCATCAGCAGTTGCCTCACCTAAATCATGCTGACTCTCTCCAATCCGATTTTGCAGCTCTTGGTACAGGTCAAGCTTGTTCTTCATCTTTGCAAGGCTCAAATACACTCTAGCCATAACAATTTGGTCTCGAATCAACCGAATAGTAGAATCAGCATTTTCATTGTCATTTTCTTTCCTCCACATGTTGTATTTACCTAAAACTGCTGAATCTACTGTCTTTGAGCGTTCAATAGCTGAATCTTCAAGTTTTACAATTACTTCATCCTCCAGTTTCACCAACTCAGCAGCACGTTTTTCCTTCCTTTTCTCTATTAAGTGCTGCAGAAAACATATACAAAGAACATGAAACAAGCTTATTTCTGTCATTTTTTGTTGTTTCCAAAACAAGGTATCACTCCACAGGTCATGAATAACTTTGTATGAAAGTGTTAATTATATAGTGAAATTGTTTGACTGTAAATTTAACAGAGTAAATAAAACAATTCAAGAATGACACTCACCCTTCTGGATAAGTGGACAGGACTAAGAGTCCATTGATCAAGACCAACTACACCAATGAAAAAAGTTGAATGAGAAAGTATATTAAAATACAATATAAGCATATTATCTAATATGATATGATACAACCTGAAGATCTGCCTTCCTTCACCTCTTGTTTTTCCTGTACACCATGTGTTGTTGGTTGGTTTAGCTTTAATAGGAAAGAGAAAAGATTAATAAGAAAATAAGAACTGCGTTATTATCTTCAACACCGAAAATGAATGTTTCATCTAAGTTCCTAACCTCATAGGTAGCATTTGAAGTCTTTAACCCAGTGATTCTCCATGAAGGTAACAAATTATTTTTTTTGAAATTCTCAAGGCTCAAAGGACCCAAATCATCTGTGCTCGATACAATAACATCAAGAGCCTAAAATATAATATTTATTAGAAAGTCAAGAAGAAACCTCTTCCGCGGAAAAAGTGAAATGTGAGATATGGAAACAAAGTAAAATATCTAGCAGTTGGTGCTTGCCTCTTTTGAAAAATACAATTTAAGGTCCTGCAGTGTCTGCCATTCTGTCCATTTGGCAACCTGCAATGGCCAACATCTTTTACGTCAGATGAATTGAATTTGAAGCATCCAGAAGGCATGTGTTTTAGTTATGTGACCAATAAGCCTAAAAATACTTAAAAAGAGGTTACCTGTTTACTAGGAACGGTTGACATAACATCTTGATCTGCAAAATATGGATGAAATAATTATATATATATAGACTGTGAATTAGACCAATTAAGCTCATACTCATGTTGAAACTTAAGACAAGAGAAAGTCTTAGAGATTTTGTTAGGGGCTTGGGTATTATGGGGTGCCCAAAGTCTCACATCGAGTTGTATAGGATACTTGATGTTGTATTTAAGGAGAGTGATTCTTCCCCCTTAACAGCTAGCTTTTAAGGTGTCTTTTCCCACTTTCCTTAGATATTTAACAGATTTTAGCCGGGTTTCCATTCTCCTTCAATTGTTTTCTCCTCCCCTCGAAAAAATTCTACTGCATTCAATTATCACAACATAAAAGATTCAACAAAGATGAGGACTTGCAGAGTCTACCATCTTCAAGTCCTACAACTTTATAGAGGGAAAAGATACTTAAACTCTTAATTAGATTTTACCCGTTATATATTATCATAAAAAAATCACAACAGTATAAAGAGTACCCAAGTCACACTATTATCATAAAAAAATCACAACAGTATAAAGAGTACCCAAGTCACACTAAAATACTGCTCTTCTTTCTCAACAAAATCATTTAAATCAATACAAATACAATACAGAATAGAAAAATACAGGGACAGACTCTTATCTGTTAAAACCCCCTATGACAAGCCCGGGTGAAAGGGGCATTTAATAAAAGCATTTTAAAAAATCTATTCAATAGAAAAAAAAAATGTTATTAAGGTAAAGTAGAATGCACAGAAGAGGATGAGACATCGTCACATAAATTGTATTTGTCTCCAGCATGATAGTGTATTTGATAAATAATATATTGTCATATCTTTCCAAACTTCTAATTACTTTCTAATGACCACAAAATGACAGAGGGAATCGTTGTTCGCACTCATGCTAAAGCCTGAAGGACCTTAGAACCTACTAAGTACACTGAATAACCTTCATCATCAAATCTCAGTAGTAATAACCAGCATGTTGCCATGTTCTCTCCAGAAATCAATTTTATTTACCCTTGAACATGATATATAATAATATGCTTATATCCATAGAACAGAAGACAAGTGCAACATCACCATTGTTCCAATCTCTTATGTAAACAATGCTAAAACAACCAAATCAGAGAAAAACAGATGAAATCTAAAAACTACAAAAAGGATATATATAAAATCCAAAATGATGCAGTAAACAACAGAACAAGTGATAGATCAGTGACACACATCATATTATCACAACTAATAAAGTGCACTATTTTCTCCCTTATGCCACTGCCATGGGGAAGCACAGATCTTGCAACCCTCAAAACACCAAATATAATAGCATCTAAATTTCAAAGGCCATAGAAAGCAGTAAATTCCAGAAACAACACACGCAATAACTTCAAAAGAATGAGAATTTAGGAATGCGGGGTTTGAGAGATTGACGAACCGGGAGCATTGTGAAGGCCTCTGGAGAAGAAGAAGAAGAAGAGGAGAGGAGCGAGGAGGCAGATGAGAAGGAACGCGAGAAGTGGGAAACGTGATCCCTTGTTCCCGCTGTTGGTGGACGCCATTGTTGCTTGCTTGTAAGGATCAGACGAAGAAGAAGAAGAATGGGAGAAGCTGGGAAGAGAGAGAAAGTGGCATCTAGAGAGAGAAAGTGACAGAAAGTGTGAGTTAGATGAGATCTGAATCAAAATATGTGAGGGTTTATGGCATAATAATAATTCATTAATTATTCTATTCTTTAGAATTCAATTTACTACTCAAATGAGAATCTCTATGAGTATTGCTTTACCCTTTTTTTATTTTACTAATTTTTATTTTATTTTATTTTATTATATATTTTTCTGTGGAATTTTCTATTAGCAAGTTGCATTATATTATCGTTTTCCATCGCTTTCTCTCTAGCTGTTTCTTTCTATCACTTTCATTTCTCATTTGCATCTATAATCTTTTATTTACAAAAATTAAAGCTTGGATGGAGTTAAAATAATACCCACCTCATATTGCGAAGAGCGTTTTCTTTTTTAATTTTAAATGAAAATAATATACAGAATAAAATACTAAATTAGTTCTAATATTTAAACGTAATTCTGTTTTGTTTTTTAAGATTTAAATTGTCTTATTTAAATCCAAAAAATTTTATTTAATTTCTATTTAGTTTTACCGTCAAATCAAATAATTAACAAAATATTCTTTACGATGACAGTACAAAAACAAAGTTCATAATTTGAAGAACAAATATAAGAATCAATCGTAAATGTATCAATACATTTATTTATCATTTTTCTTAATTAAATAAAAAATATTTTATTTAAATTATAAAAAAATTTATAAATAAATATATTAATTTTGTGTCTTTGAAACTTGTACTAGTTCTCCAAATTATCGATCATTCCATTAATTATTTAACTTTGATCTTACTGCAACTACATTAAAACTAAATAAAAAATTTTTATATTCAAATCGAACCCTTTAAATTTTTTAGACCAAAATAGAATTATATTCAAAAAATAATAAAACTTCACGTACAAGTTCTAATCATGTTTATAAGTGACAATTCGCCTCCTAACAAAAGTAAAATATCATACTGATCCTTATCTATTCCTCTGTTAAATTTTCCGTCAAATGATAATAGCACAATCCTAATTATAATGGGAGTTATATATGTTACTGAACAAATTGTATTTTTCTCTTTTCTTTTCACTCACATTTACATAGAATCCTAACTAAATTACACCTGGAGCAGAGAATCACCAACTAGAAAGAGACAGTTATATGCTGATAAGTGATAAATTTAAAGATTAGGAGAGTTTTAGTTTTGAATTTGAAGATTAGAAGATTAAGAAGTAAGATATTTAAAAAACAAAAAGAAAAAAATGAGAGAAATAAAAAATTTATGTTTTTCATTATCAAAGTTCTAGAAATATGCATTTTCTTCTTCTATTCTATTTTTTTCTTGCCTTCACATTTCTAGACATTAATTCGAGTTTCTGGCCATACAAAACAGAGAAATTAAAAGCCTATGTGTTGTGTTTTCTCTTATTTCTTGCATTGAGAACTAAAACATACTCTTGTTTTTTTTCCTGCATTTCGGTTTGTCTTACGGTGTTTTTTCTCTGTTTTTTAGTTCTTTTTACCATTGAAAAGTTAGCATGGTACATTTTGGTTTGTTAGAGAGTGAGTTGTCACTTACAAAAATAATTAAGGATTAGAATGAAATTTTACTCAATTAAAATCGGTCACTAAATTAATT
>NC_029775.3:105412323-105417578 GCF_000817695.3 Arachis duranensis
TTAATATGTATTTTTTTTCTTTAGTATAACAATTAAAAATATATTACTATATTGTAAGTTTATACTTTATAACCATAGAATGAAGCTCATTAATTTGAATATGGAAAGTATTTTGGTGTATTGTGTAAATATGGAGGAGCAGTGTGTATTACAAACGGGTGGACGTGTCAGAAGAAGGGGTAACACGCAGGGGGCGTGGTGCCTTCAACACGTGGGGCACGTGGAGAGCCACCTAAGCAGCACGCAGGGAGCGTGGAGACTAGGTGGCATGCTGCCGTTGAGCCACCCAAGCAGCACGCAGGGGGCGTGCTGACGTGGCGCAGTTTGATAGGCCCGAGGTGCAGCACGTGGGGGGCATGGTGGGTCAGCACGTGGGGGGCGTGCTGACGTGGCGAAGAATGATTGGTCCAAGTATGCAACACGTGGGGGGCGTGATGACTCAGCACGTGGGGGCGTTCTGACACGTGTCAAAGCGTGATTGGTTGAGGCAGGCAGCAATGCTCTATATAAGGTGGAGCTCGAGAGTGTTTTTCATATTGAGTCAGATTTGAGTGTGTTGTGAGGATTCTTTGAGGCTGTTGTTGGTGTAATGGAGGGCACCGCAAATTTGATGGTGTATCGCAACGGTGAGATAGTACGTAATACTCATGAGGGAGTGAGGTTTGTGTCCCAGAATCCGTTTTTGTTTGTGGTTCCATGCACGATGACGTTAATGGAGCTGCAGAACGGCCTCTGTCAAAGCATGGATAATGGTACGTTAATGAGAGTGAGCAGAATTCTGTACCGGAATCCGGTTGTGGTTTTTGGTGGTCTAATATAGTTTGATGCCATGCCGATCACTGATGATGCGAGTATGCAGAGGATGTTTCAAATTCACCGGGAGACTCAGATGCGACACCCACAGATTGAGGTGTATGTTGATTTTGAAACTGTAGAGGCAGTGGCGGTTCAGAATGATATAGATATACATGATGATAGAGCTGCAGTGTACCAAGGAATGAATAGTGACAGCGAAGAATGTAGTGGTGGGTCCGCCGAGCAGTCAACCGATGGACGTTCCACCTTTTATGCGTGAGTTGGATCTCGAGGCCATGAATGCACAGCAGCAGAGAATGTAGTGGTGGGTCCGCCGAGCAGTCAACCGATGGACGTTCCACCTTTTATGCGTGAGTTGGATCTCGAGGCCATGCATGCCCCCGAGTTTCTGGAATATACAAACATAGGTACGTGGTGACGAAATAATATTTTTTTGTCAGTTTATATGTTCGTTTGAGTAATAAACAGTGTTGTCTTTACCGTACCGGACCGGACCAGACCAGACCGGACCGGACCGAATCGGACTAGACCGGACCGGACCGGCCGGTTTGACCGAAAAATTGGTGAACCAAACATTAAACCGGTCCGGTCCGTTAATTAAACAGAATAAGAAAACGAACCAGTATGAATCGGTGAAACCGGAAATGAACCGATGAAAACTGGTCTAACCGAGCTGCTGAAAATTAAAATAGCTTAGTAAACTGAAAATGTTAGTAAAGATATGTATATTTTAAATTTTAACTTTAAATTTATTTACTATTTTTTAATTTTGTTGACATAGGCGTTGCCGATGCTGAGGACGGGGAGTTCCGGATTGGAATGGAATACAGCTCTAGAAAGTCGGTCGTCGCAGCAATTAGAAGTTTCACTATTGCCAAAGGAGTTGACTATGAGGTGTATGAGTCTGAGCCACAGACGTTCTATGCAAAATGCAAGATGTACGGGCGTGGATGTGACTGGCTTATCCGAGCTAGCTTGATACGGAGAAAAGGTTGTTGGGAGATACGAAGATACAACGGTAGGCACACGTGCACGGTCGGAGCGATTTCACAAGATCATTCCAAGTTGGACTCAGATACAGTTGCTGATGCTATAAAGCCATTGGTCGAGACGGACCCGTCCATCAAGGTGAAATCTGTAATTGCGGAAGTCCAGTCAAGGTTCAACTATACCATTAGTTACCGAAAGGCTTGGTTGGCAAAGCAGAAGTCCATAGCCAACGTTTTTGGTGGTTGGGAGGATTCTTACCAAGCCTTGCCATGGTGGCTCTCGGTCATGGTGCAGAAGATGCCAGGTTCAGTTGTCCAAATAGAAACACGACCACTGTACAACGGGAATGAGGAGGCGCAAGGTGTAAAAATACTTCATCGTGTATTTTGGAGTTTCAATCCATGCATTAGGACATTCAGGCATTGCAAGCCCCTGGTTCAGGTTGACGACACACACCTATACGGAAAATACAAAGGTACACTTCTAGTCGCTGTTACACAAGATGGGAACCAGAACATTGTGCCTATCGCCTTTGCGTTAGTGGAAGGAGAGACAGCTGATGCGTGGCACTTCTTTCTCAGGAATCTGCGAATGTATGTTGTTAGAAAAGATGGCGTGGGTATGATCTCAGACTGACATGAGTCAATACGGGCAGCAGTAAATCGTTCCGGTGGCGACTGGCAACCTCCAAGAGCATGGTGGATGTTTTGTATAAGACACATCGGCAGTAACTTCTTAAGGGCATTCAAAGTCCCTCACTTGCAAAAGCTTATTGTCAACATAGGTTATTCAAGAACGGTGGAGGAGTACAATATCAACTATAAGAGGTTGGAAGAGCGAGGCGAGGCATATGCCAGGTGGTGCGATTCCATTGGACTCAGACATTGGGTATTGGCATTCGACAAGGGACATCGATGGGGCCATATGACAACGAACCTTGTCGAGTGCATTAACTCACATGACGCACTCTCTGACGTGTGGTGGGAAGTTCGACCCCGCAAAGCATGTCCCATATCTACTGATGCCCTACGTGGATCAGCCGGCACTGACGGTGAAGGGATACTACTAAAATCTGACCAGCCACCCAAACCAGCGTCAGTCCAATGCTGTAGTTGCTGATCTCCGGGTCCGTCGCTGCAGAAGTCAAACCAATCATGACCGGAAGGAATGGTAAGTATGGGATCATGATGCTGAGAGTGGAGGCTGTGCTGGGACTGCTGAGAGTGGTGGCTGCCATGACTGTCGGCCGGTGGCTGTGGTATATAATAAGGAAACGGCTCAAACACTGCATGCTGAGGTGGCTGTGGGGCAGGTGGCTGTGGGACAGGTGGCTGTGGATGATGAGGAACGTACGCCGTCAATCTCAACAGATGTCCGTAGGAGCGCATGTACCAATCCCGGTACTCAGCCGTCGGTAAAAAATCCCATGTCGGAAGGAGGTGCAGGTCTCGCAGTCGGCTGTGTCGCCTGTTGGCCCACTCCACTATCCATGCCCCATGCAAAACTGTCCAGTCATGAAGCTGCACTCCACGTAGAACAATGCAATGCTGGTCAACTGGAATATCCCTGGGTACCCCCGGAGGAGGTTGTACGTATCCAAACTGACGCATCACTCGGTCCGCAGGGTGCCACTCGACACACTCGAACGACAACAACGGAGCAACGACGTCACACACCTCAAGATGGGGATGCAAGTCGTCGGGGACGATCAACCCGTCATACGGCCGCCACTCAAACTGCCACAGTATTATTGGTATATTAGAACCCTAACGATAATGATTGAAGAAACGATGCAGAAGAAACATAACTATTTACCTCCTGCATGTAGTCTATATCATGCCTGAATGTCTCTACGGTCTTCGATGACCACGCTGTGGTCCGTTCCGAATGACTCCATCTGAAACATAGTTAATTCAAAACATTTAAATAACTCATCATATGTCAAACATCCACCATGAATATAACACATAACTAAAATAAGACTTATTACCTCTTGGCGACTGGTATCTCGGCCGGTGGAAGTGTTTGTCTCGGTACGGGAGCAAGACACGGCATTCGCTCCCATGCCCAAACAAACAACAGGTTCAAAGGGCCATCCATCTCCTTTGTATCATATCGTGATGCACGACATAGTGCTCTGTAAAGATGTGCCAGACATGCTGACCCCCAACTATAAGTATGGATCCGCTCGAAATCGCGAAGCAATGGTAGATATTTCGCATGGGCATATGCAGTCGACTTGTCCGTGAATAGAGTCGATCCTAACAAACAGAAGATCTGACATCTGACGTATCGCCTAATGGACTCCTCAGTGTCCAACAGCTCTGCGTCTCTAATACGTCGAACCCAACCCAGCTTTATATAAGACTTTGCATTCTGACTGACTGATGGCACACGACCGAATACCGCTATGCCCTGACTTTGAACGAAGTCGTTACTACTGTCTGTCCATCCACTGACAGGCTCTCCATCAATGGGTAGGCCGAATATATTAGCGACATCCTCTAATGTCACTGTAACCTCACCGATCGGCAACACAAATGTGTGGGTCTCAGGCCTCCACCTTTCAACCAGAACAGCTAACATGGGGTGAAATCCTCTTATGACTCCAATTCTTGAGACGTGGTAGAATCCCGTGGCGCGTAAATAGTTCTCCACCATCGGATTCCACGTCTGTGGCGGATCCAGTTTACGCACCAACAAATTCCTATTAGGCTGCATCAACAAAGATATCTGTTACATTAATTAAATAATAATCCTTATAAATATATTAATTATTATTAAATATTATTAAATATTATTAAAATATTTATAATATTATTTTATTACGTCGGAACGAGTAGTAGTAATAGTAGTACTAAGGTTTATTTTATAAAAATTATTATTATATTTTTAAATAATTATAAAATATTTATAAAATACACACAATAATATTATTATTATTATTATTCTCATTACAAATATACATATACATAAAAATAGAAATACATAAAAAAATAAATAAACTTTAAACACAGAAAAAAAAATTTAAATCTACCAACTTACATAAATGGGATGATCCAAATAGTTGATAATATGCTCTTCTGGCGTCAAATAATTACGTACCATTTTTTTTACACCCTTAAACTAAATTTTTTTTTCTTTCACCGTATAGCTCACTAATATACTCACTATTCCTCTTCAATACTGATCACTATCACTCACACTCTTCTACACGATACACTTCTTTCTTTCTCACCTTCTCTCTTGTTTTATGCTTTCTGTGTGAAGCCATGGGAGGAGAAGAACAATGACTATATATATGCCCATGGAGGAGGACACTTGCGCTGGTTCCCGGAGGAGGGGGGGCTGTCCCCTGCATGCAGGCAGGCTGCACCACGCCCCCTGCGTGCTGCGTCAGCAGCATTGGAACTCCGCGGGCGTCACGGGCTTCCAGGCAGCACGCCCCC
>NC_029775.3:105417746-105419141 GCF_000817695.3 Arachis duranensis
CGCATAGCCACCACGCCCCCGGCGTGTTGACGGTGACCTCCACCCGTCGGAAATTCTCCTCCATGGCCAATATCCGGCCAAAACACCACCCATACAACCATAAGAAAAATAATTTCTGATAGAATGAAGATGTGTGTTCTATTTATCATCACTCTACTAGTTTTGTTTAATTCCTTAAGTTCTAGCATCAATTATATTTTGTGTCAGAAAAAATGTATTAGAATGTAAAAATTTGATAATTATAATTATACAAAAATATTATTTGTATATCAAAATCAGCTACTAAAATTAGTTACCAATATATTTGTGTATAAATATATGTGTAATTTAATTTATTTTAATATATATTTATATTTTAATATATATTTTATACTGATAACTAATTTTAGTGGCTAATTTTGATATACACGTTGTATAATCGATAATTATAATATACAATGACATATGATTATTGGTAGATGAGAAGGCAAGCACAGAAAAGGAAAGTGAAAATGAAGTTATATAAAAAAAAATATAACTTTCCTAATTTAAGCTTTCTAAAAAAAGGAAAATATCTTCTTTATTTATACACGTACTTCATAAATAGGTTACAATATAAAAATAAGAATAAAAAATATACACTTGTGCATGTTAATATCAAAGAGAATAACACGCGTTTTCTTAACAATGAACTAAACCTCTCTCATATAATTACGATTATGATGAAGAATTGAAGAGTGATATAACATGACATAATTTTTCTTAACCGCTACACTTGCATTTAATAATGGATATCCAAAGATTCAATAGCAGTAGTTTAACAATGCATCACGCAATGACTCACTACACACTAATCATAACAACTTCGCTTTCCTAAATTCTTTACAACAATTTAATCCATTTTTCTGTGCTGTCTTTTTCCACTTTTTCTTGATTACATTATGTTGCTGCCTCAATGTTCCCACACAAAATAACCTACCACTCCGTCGGTTGTCGCTAAATTTTATTTTTTGGCTTTTGTTGGGGGTTAAAGAGGTAAAAGCAAAAATTTTTTGCTAAGTTTTTTATTTAAAAAAAATAAATTGAAAACAGAACTTTTGAAAATTCTAATATACCAAGTAGTATTACAGACACTGAAGTCTTTAATGGTAACTTTTTCTACTTTATTTTTAACTAATATCATTATATGCTTTTTAATGGTAACTTTTTCTACTTTATTTTTAACTTTTTCTAATTATTATATGTTTGTTTGCTTTTTATGTTGTATATATGCTCTTTTTAATTAAATTTATATAATACAAAATTTTTTATCATTTTATTTATATTTAATGTTTTAATTTTATTTCACACAAAATAAAATTATATATATATATATATAAAACAAAATTTTTTATATATTATAATTTTATTTCACAT
>NC_029775.3:105419455-105442620 GCF_000817695.3 Arachis duranensis
CTAAAGATACGGCACTACTCCAACGGTGGTTATTGGCTCACCACTATAAATACACTGACACCCCTCAGGTATCTCTAAGCCCAATACTCTCTAGGCCTGCTCACACTCTTGCTAACTTAGGCATCGGAGTGTCTTTGCAGGTACCACCCCCCATTCACTCGCGAACACAAGTCGGACGGAGTCTCCCGAGCTGCATACTCAGACGGAAACTTCCTCCTTCACACGTTTGGGCCAGCCAACGCCATCCGTTCAATCAATCTCCGGTTACCCACCGTAACATTGGCGCCGTTGCCGGGGACCCGAGAGATCATCCATTGATGGCGGACAGATCCCACGAAGAAGGCCATGCGGAAACAGATTCCGAACAAGAGAATCTGGACACAGGTAATAACAATGTGGACTTAGCCCTCCACCAAGAGGTTAACAATCAGCAGAGAGAGGGCACCTCCGGGGTAAAAAAACCCGAAGGCAAACCCCTCAGACGAGCGCGAATCAGGAAAAGGCGGACCATCCCACGTAACTGAACTAATGGGGTTAGTCCACAGCCGCCTGGAACAGCTAGAACAAGAGCGGGAGCGGCAAAAGGAAACTGAAAGGTACCTAAAAGAGGAGATGGAACGGCGAAAAGAGTTAGAAAGGAAACTCTTAAAGCTAGAATCTTCCCTCAAGAGTCACAACTCCCGCGACGAACAAGAGGAGCCGCTCTTGGGTGAAGAGGATCCTTTCAGCGAGGACATAATGAGGGCAAAAGTTCCGAGAAACTTCAAAAGCCCGGATATGGACTTCTACGACGGAACCACGGATCCCAAGCATCACCTAAGCAACTTCAAAAGTCGGATGTACCTAGCTGATGCTTCCGACGCTACGCGATGCAAGGCCTTCCCGACCACTTTATCGAAAGCAGCAATGAAGTGGTTCGACAGCCTTCCCCCAAGATCGATCACCAGCTTTGAAGACCTCTCAAGGAAATTTTTGATGAGGTTCTCAATTCAGAAAGACAAGGTGAAACATGCGCCGAGCCTCCTGGGAATAAAACAGGAGGTCGGAGAATCTTTGCGAGCCTATATGGAAAGGTTCAACAAGGCATGTTTGGAGATCCAAGACTTGCCCACAGAGGCAGTCATAATGGGGCTAGTCAATGGGCTCAGAGAAGGTCCCTTCTCACAGTCCATATCTAAAAGGCACCCCGTTTCTCTAAGTGATGTACAAGAGAGAGCTGAAAAGTACATCAATATGGAAGAAAACGCCAAGTTAAGAGACCTGAGTTGGTGACCTGGACCTCTTCCCTCAACTAAAGAAAGGGAAAGGGAAGCCAAGAAAAAGGAAGAACTCGGTCTCGAGAGGCCAAGGAAATATCACTCTTATACTCCCCTGAAAGTTTCTATAGTGGATGTATACAGAGAGATTTGCAACACTGAAAGACTGCCACCCCCTAGACCCATTAAAAATAAAAAAGGGGGGAGCCGCAGCGACTACTGCGAGTACCATAAAATATAGGGTCACTCCACTAACGACTGTTACGACCTCAAGAATGTGATAGAAAAGCTGGCTAGAGAAGGTCGGCTTGATAGATATCTCATAGAAAGGTCGGACAGTCACAGAAAGAAAAAGCGAGATGATATGGATAGAAGAGACCCACCACCGCAGACCCCAGAGAGACATATCCATATGATCTCAGGAGGATTTGCGGGAGGGGGACTCACCAAATCCTCTCGCAAAAGACATCTCAAAAAAGTCTACCAGGTCGGGGAAGAGTCACCCGACCTTCCACCATTTCATTCACAAAAGAAGATGGGCAAGGGATAATCCCTGGACACGATGATCCAGTGGTAATAACTATGATCCTAGAAAATGCCCATCTCCACAGAACCCTAGTAGACCAAGGAAGCTCGGCGGACATTCTCTTCAAGCCTGCTTTCGACAAGCTAGGGTTAGATGAGAAAGAATTAAAAGCCTACCCCGAAACCCTATATGGATTAGGGGACACGCCAATAAAACCACTAGGATTTTTACCCCTTCACACTACTTTTGGAAAAGGGGAAAAATCAAAGACTCTGAGCATAGACTTCATAGTCATCGATGTGGGGTCAGCATATAATGCCTTAATCGGCAGAACTACCCTTAATCGGCTCGGAGCAGTGGTATCTACCCCTCACCTCTGCATGAAATTCCCGACCTCAGCGGGAATAACAACGGTAAGGGGAGATCAAAAGCTAGCAAGGAAGTGCTACAATGAAAGCCTAAACCTAAGGGGTAAGGGCAGAGAAGTTAACACAATAGAGCTCGGCGGTGCAAAGGCCAGAGAAGAGCTGCGACCACAATCGGGAGGAAAAATCGAGGAGATACAGGTTGGTGAGGAGGAAGGGAAAAACACTCATATAGGAGCCAACCTAGGGGAAACTCTAAAACAAGGGTTGACCAAGCTCCTAAGAGATAATTCCGACCTCTTCGCCTGGAAGGCCTCCGACATGCCTGGGATTGACCCCGAGCTCATGTCCCACAAGCTCTCGGTTTATCCAGGATCCTGACCTGTACAGTAAAGAAGACGCAAGCTCGGCCCTGAACGAACCCTAATAGTGGAAGAGCAAGTACAGGCGCTCCTGGAAGCCAGCTTCATCAGAGAGGTCAAGTACCCAACATGGCTAGCCAATGTAGTGCTAGTCAAAAAATAGAATGGTAAATGGAGAATGTGCGTCGACTATACCGACCTAAATAAGGCATGTCCTAAGGACCCTTATCCCCTACCAAGTATTGATACCCTAGTGGACTCCAGCTCGGGGTACCAATACTTGTCATTCATGGACGCCTACTCGGGATATAATCAAATTCCGATGTATGAGCCCGACCAGGAGAAAACATCATTCATCACACCCCGAGCTAACTATTGCTACGTGGTCATGCCATTCGGATTAAAGAATGCAGGGGCCACATATCAAAGGTTGATGAATAAAGTGTTTTCCTCTCACCTGGGGACCCTGATGGAAGTATACATCGACGACATGCTAGTAAAAACCAAGAAAGAAGTCGACCTCTTATCCGACCTCTCACAAGTCTTTGACACCATAAGGCTGCATGGGATGAGACTAAATCCGGCAAAATGCGCCTTCGCGGTGGAGGTAGGAAAATTTCTAGGATTTATGCTAACACAAAGAGGGATTGAGGCCAATCCCGATAAATGTAGAGCCATCCTAGAAATGAAAAGTCCGACTTGTTTGAGAGAATTCCAGCAGCTCAATGGCCGACTTGCAGCCTTCTCCAGATTCTTGGCAGGATCGGCACTAAAATCCCTTCCATTATTCTCCTTATTAAGAAAGGGATGCCAGTTCGAATGGACTCCTGAATGCGAGGAGGCATTCCAGGAGTTCAAAAAGTTTTTAAGCCAACCTCCTATTCTAACCCGACCAATACCGGGGAAAGACCTCATTCTATACCTATCAGTGGCAAACAGGGCTGTCTCGTCAGCTCTGATAAAAGAAGATGAGGTCGGACAACACCCGGTCTACTTTATCAGTAAGGTCTTACAAGGCCCTGAACTAAGGTATCACAAATTAGAAAAGTTTGCCTACTCCTTAGTGATAGCCTCACGAAGGCTACGACCTTACTTTCAGGCTCACACAATAAGAGTCCGCACAAACCAACCCATGAAGCAAATCCTCCAAAAGACGGATGTTGCAGGGAGAATGGTTCAATGGGCAATAGAGCTCTCCAAATTCGATCTGAGATATGAAACTCGGACAGCAATTAAAGCTCAATGCCTTGCCGACTTCATAGCAGAATACGCAGGGGACCAAGAGGAAAAGCCGACTACATGGGAACTCTATGTAGACGGATCCTCCAACAAAACGGGAAGCGGCGCAGGCATAATATTGGTAGATGAAAGAGGAACCCAGATAGAGGTTTCTCTAAAATTTGAATTCCCAGCCTCAAATAATCAGGCAGAATATGAAGCCTTGATTGCTGGGCTAAAATTAGGAGAAGAAGTCAGTGCCACAAAAGTGATGATATACAGCGACTCGCAAGTAGTGACCTCCCAAATAAGTGGAGAGTATCAGGCAAAGAACCCAAACATGAAGAGGTACTTGGAAAAAACTTTGGAATACCTTGGGCGCTTTGCAGAAACCGAGGTAAAACACATAACTCGGGATCTGAACAGCAGAGCAGACGCCCTATCAAGTTAGCAAGTACCAAACCAGGAGGGAACAATAGAAGCCTGATCCAAGAAACCCTCCAGGAACCCTCAGTAATAAAAGATAAACAACAGGTACTTGAGGTAGTCGGTTTAAACCTCGGATGGATGAATCCCTTAGTCGAATACTTGAAATTCGACATCCTCCCTAAGGAGGAAAAAGAAGCCAAAAGGATCCGAAGGGAAGCACAGCATTACACTTTGGTGAGAAATGTCCTTTACCGAAGAGGGATATCGACACCATTGTTAAAGTGCGTACCGACCTCAAGAATCACCGAGGTATTGGAGGAAGTACATAGTGGGATCTGCGGAAACCATCTCGGAGCAAGGTCGCTCGCCAAGAAAGTAATCCGAGCAGGGTTCTATTGGCTGACCTTGCAGAAAGATGCCATAGAATTTGTGAAAAAGTGTCAACCATGTCAAATGCATGCAAATTTCCACGTGGCTCCACCAGAAGAGCTTATCAGTATCACTTCTCCATGGCCTTTTGCAAAATGGGGAATGGATTTGTTAGGTCCTTTTCCTCAAGCACCTGGACAAGTTAAATACCTGATCGTGGGAATAGATTATTTCACAAAGTGGATAGAAGCAGAACCGTTGGCCACCATCACCGCTCAAAGAAGTCGGAGATTCCTCTACAAAAATATCATCACAAGATATGGGATACCTTACTCTATCACTACGGATAATGGAACCCAATTCACCGATGCTACCTTCAGAAGCTTAGTAGCCAGTATGAAAATCAAGCATCAGTTCACCTCAGTGGAGCACCCACAAGCAAATGGGCAAGCCGAGGCAGCCAACAAAGTCATATTGGCAGGACTAAAGAAGAGACTACAGGAAGCAAAGGGAGCTTGGGCTGAAGAGCTCCCTCAAGTGCTATGGGCTTATAGGACAACCACCCAATCCGCCACAGGAGAAACACCTTTCCGACTAGTCTATGGCGTGGAAGCCATGATTCCAATAGAAATCAATGAGCAAAGCCCAAGGGTAATTCTCCATGACGAGGTCGGAAATATACAGGGACACAAAGAAGAGCTCGACTTGCTCCCCGAAGTCCGAGAAGGTGCCCAGATAAGAGAAGCTGCGTTGAAGCAAAGGATGACTACAAGGTACAACAAAAAAGTCATTCGAAGAACATTTGCTCCAAATGATTTGGTCTTAATCAGAAACGACATTGGAGTCAACAAATCGGGAGAAGGAAAGCTCACCGCAAATTGGAAGGGACCATACAAAGTCAATGAAGTTTTAGGAAAAGGTTATTATAAAGTAACCGACCTGAACGGCACTGAGCTACCAAGGTCGTGGCATGCTTGTAACATGAAAAGGTACTACAGTTAAAAGCAAACTCTACTCCCTGATGTACTCTTTTCCCAACTTCATGATTTTTTCCCAAAAGGGTTTTTTCTGGAGAAGGGTTTTTAACGAGGCATCATAGTAGAGACTAAGGGAAAAATAGGCTATCAAGACCCTTAGTAGCAAAAGAAGGTACCTCCCCAATTAATAAAGATCTTTTTCATTCACAATATCTCTTATAATATCCTTCTTTATTTTTCTAAGTCTTTCTACGAAACGCGCCGACTTAAGCTCGACAAAGCGTGAAAATCCCATGAACCGACCTAGATGGTCGTCAGGATAAAACGACGAGGTACAAGTCGGTGTAAAGAGGTTATATGAGTCGATCGTAAAAACTCGGGAACAAATCTGACTCATAAGTCGGAACAATATTCCGAGTAGGAAAGCTCGGGAACACTCCGATCTATAAATCAGAGTGTAGAACCGAGTAGAAGAAAAACGCATCGCAAAAATAACCTAAGTCATAAGAACTCGCTAAAACAAAAGTTGAGTATGAGGGATAACAAAAAGAGATAGGAAAACCTAGGAAGAAGTTTAAAGGATGTCCCGAAAGTCCTTAAACGAAAAGCTCCGAAAAACAAACAAGCCAAAAAGAAAGGTTTTCAAGAAAAAGTCAAGGGGAATTCAGAAAATTAGAAAAGCATACACGCACAAGGTAACTTAAACCCTTATCCAAAAAAGGGTATTTATTTTGTTAATCTAAACCCTTATTCAAAAAGGGCACTTGCCGAAATATTTTGTTAACGGCCTTAAAAGGCCAAAAGAAATTGTTCAAGCATCACCAAACAACATGTAAATAAGTTTAAAAAAGGGGGGGACTCACAGGCCGAGCCCCCATATAGCCATAAAAAAATAAGTTATTTCTGCAGAGGAGTAGACGGATCACCACCACCAGGACCAGGAAGAGAAGCTGAAGAGGAAGTCGGAGGAACAACTGAAGAACTCGGAGCATCTTTGGAACGAGGAGGAGACTCAATAATCCTCTGCCCCCGAGTCTTCAATTCTGACTCGGAAACAACCTCGGGGACAGGAGGATCCACGATAGCACCATCAATAACGACTTTATCAGGATGTAAAGGAGAAAGGTCCAAGTCGGGAGCGATAACTCTGACTTGCTCCAGGAAAATTCTCCAAGACTCCTCGGCACCATCAGCAATAGAGTCCTCCAACTCGGCGTACGCATTCCGAGAATTCAGCAAATCCTTCCTCACAGCCACAAGATCTTGAAATAAACTTTGGTAACTATCCTGTGCTGTCTTTCTCAAATTTGCCTCCATAGTACATTGGGCCCGCAGCTTACTCTCCTTCTCCCGAAGGCTATTCCTCTCCTCCTTCAACTTAGCCACCTCCTCCCTTAACTCCCTCTCTTGGTCTTGGAAAGCAAGAAGCCTCCCCTCCAACTCCTCAACCTTCGAGGTTGCCCCCAAAGAGCTGAGGGGAGTCTTCTCAAAAAGGTCCAAAAGCTTGCCACAAACACCTGCTGCCCTAAAACTCTCCTCGGCCATGGTGGTGAGGTGGTTTCGAACAGAAACATCATCCATACTTATATAAGGATAGACGTTCTTTCGGACGAATGCAAGAGCATCCGCCTTAACCCCACCATCAAAAGAAGAGCCAGACTCTAAAGTCTTGCGCTTCTTCTTCTCTGGCTCGGGAAAAAGTTGGGCAGAAGGGAGTGGCCGAGACAAAGTTGAAGAGGAAATTATAATGGGCTGAGAGGGAGTGCCCACGTTCTTAGGAGGAGGAGGAGGAGGAGGAGGAGAGGCGATCGCCCTGGCACCACCAGACCTGGCCCGGGACTTTGCCTTAGCCTCCTGAACTCTTTGGTAAGATTCCTGAGCATTCTTCCTTGCCATATCTACAAGAGAAACAACTAGCAAAAGTTACAAGTCGGTAAAACTCAAACCGGCAGAAACAAGTCGGAAATGAGGGATGCATGCACTACCTAGTTGTGACCGAATAAAGGTCGGCGTCCCCTGGAGAAATTTCCTCGTATCTAAATACGGGGCCCTCCCCCACGCTTCTCGGAAAAACCCCACAATGGCCGCCTCCACCTCGTCAAGGTCATCTAGACCATACTTCTCACAAGGGGAGGCCGCTAACCAATAAAGGGGAAAGCGATGGGAGGAATGCTCATCCAGGAAAAAGGGGTGGTGACCCTCTACGGCTTGCACTTTGAAGAAATAATTTTTGAAATCATGAAAGGATTCGTCAAAGAGGGTGAAAATTCTCCGACCTTGTATGGCTCGGAAAGACACCCATTGTTGTTTGTTATTTAGCCCACTAAAGGGCTTAGTCATATGAAAGAGATAAAAGAAAATCCTCAAAGAGGTTGGAAAGTCCAAAGCGTGGCTAACAAACTGATAGATTTTCAGAAAACCCCAAGAATTAGGGTGAAGTTGGGTAGGAGCAACTCGACAGTAGTGCAAGACAAATATTTCAAAATCCGAAAAAGGAAGGAAAACACCCAAGCGGGTGATCATACATTCGTACATAAAGAAAAAATGAGGAGCCGCCTCATCGGCCCTCCCAAAACAAACCCGGTCTTCCGGACCCGGGACTATCAACTCATATTTTGGCTCGTCCTCCTCCGAAGTACAAAGCCTGTGATGAGTACGAAGATGAGTGATAAACTCAGCATCGACCAAGGGTTCCTCCCCAAGAACAGTGACATCAACCCACTGAGAAAGAACATCTACAGAGGCCATTTTTCTTTATATAATGAAAGGTGACAGAAACCTACAAAAAGAAAAAAGAAAAAGAAAATCAAAAAACACGGTCCCTAAAGGGGAGAGATGCGAAACCAAAATCTACAGACCAACCTATCCACCCACAAAAACCAAAAGCATGCAAACATAAGACATGACATGAAAGAAGCGAAGCTAACCTTTATCCGAGAAGTGAAGGTTGGAAAAAGCAGAAATCTTCAAGCACAAGAATACAGCACAAACAAGGAGAGAAGAAGTTTGAAAGATTGCAGAAACGGAAAAAGGAAAGAGAGGGAAAGTATTTATAAACATACTAAGGGGCATAATGGTAAAAGCGGAGCAGTCATTAATGAGATTGCACCGTTACCAAAGCCCTCAATCCCTAAATGCTTCCCCAACGGACACGATGCTTGAATTGACGTAACTGTCAGAAACAAAAGGTCGCGAAAATCACGTCGGTTTCTAAGACCCATGTTTCCTCCAAGTAAGTCGACTACGAACCCGAGTTAAATACTTGAACCCAAGCTCTAAAGAGACTTTGGGCTCAAGTAGGGGCACTGTTCATACCCTGGCCCAGCGACAAAGGCCCAGGTCCAAATAAAAGGCCTAATCTGAAGGATTAAGCCTAGCTAAGTACCGACCTTCATGTAAGAAGTCGGTATCAACCACGACTTGCTCTAAAGAAGTCGGACGAGAGATTAGCTGGCAGATGAACACTCATTCAAATGAGTAACCGCCCCTAAAATCTCTCTAACCGCTTCATAAAGCCATATCTTAACCTTCCCAAGATAATGGGGGCGGTTAGCACCCTAAAGATACGGCACTACTCCAACGGTGGTTATTGGCTCACCACTATAAATACACTGACACCCCTCAGGTATCTCTAAGCCCAATACTCTCTAGACCTGCTCACACTCTTGCTAACTTAGGCATCGGAGTGTCTTTGCAGGTACCACCCCCCATTCACTCGCGAACACAAGTCGGACGGAGTCTCCCGAGCTGCATACTCAGACGGAAACTTCCTCCTTCACACGTTTGGGCCAGCCAACGCCATCCGTTCAATCAATCTCCGGTTACCCACCGTAACAAGTACATTAATTTTTAATTTATTTTTATGTATTATTTATTTTAATTCTAAAGTCTAATAACTTTTTTTTTGTACAGATATGTTGTTTTTAATATTTATATACTATTTTTTTATTTTAAACTTCACTCCAATATCTGAGATTTACAAAAAAAATTTTAAAACTTATAAAAAAATGATTAACCTAATTAACAGGTTGTCTTTTTAAATCTAAACTATTTAAATAAAATATAATAAATAAAGAGTTCAGATTTAATGAATTCACAAAGTGTGCAGCACTCTATACTTAGCAAGGAGCATTTAAGAATGAACCTTAGATACCTAACTGAAAAAAAAATCAACGCATAAAATTATACGAACTTGTTTCTTAAAAATACTTAAAAATATTTGTAGCAAGTAATAACATTATATTTGTAAGACGAAATAGTATTTTAAAAAATTTTATCATTTCAATAAAAGTTTTAAAGTACTCATTACTCATTAGTCGATTTTAATAATTTTTTATTAGATTTGCTTGAAGATTTGGTTTATAGGTGCTTTTAAATTTTATTTATTGATAAGTGAATTAACAAATATAAAATAATAATTGACTTTATCAATAACATGTTTTTTGGGTTTAGTTTGGTCAATTTTTTTGTTTTTTTTGGAAGGTGATTTAGCTAAGAATAGCTAGGCCTGTTACTTGACATTTGAAAAATAAATCAACCAAGATTGGACACAATTAAATGACATACATCAACAATATCAATCATAATAGTAGAAAATTCTCCCTAGGAAAAAACCTGCACTGCACTTAACATGTTTCACTTTGCTCCTTTGTGCGAACAAAGATACAACTAATAGTCACTTTCTTTCTTCAGTTTTTGTTTTCTCTTTGGCCAGAAGTTTAAACTATCACTTTTGAATTTTTTTCAAAAAAAAATGTTTTTTCCCCTGAATATTAGGTAGCATTTGTTTTCGGGGCAAGATACGGAGACATGGACAACACTTGTTTAAAAAGTGTTTGAAAGCAAAGACATAGACAGTGAACATATTGTCTCCGAAACAGTTTTTGATACTTTTGTGTTCACTCTTTCACGAAGGACAATGATAGACACGGAATTTGGAAGAGTGGACACGGACAATTTTATAAATTTTGTTTTCCTTTTTTTCCACTATTACCCCTTCTTATTTTTCCTGCGTTGTTCAAAGATACTTTTTTCTTCCTGTTCTTTTTCTATCTCTTTCTTTTTCAAGTACTCTCTCCTTTCTATAGAATTTTTTATTGGGGGTAGATAATTCTTTTCTTTTTAACGTTTTACTTTAATACCATTTTAACCTTATATTATATTATTTAATTTGTAATAAAAATAATAACAAAAATAATTAATCTTAAAACTTTTGAAAGATAAATATTATCAAAAGTAAAATTGATCTTTTAAAATGCTAAAAAATAATTTATAAATTGTAATTGATTTTATATAATTTTAAAAAAATCAATTTTTATAAAGAAAAATCAGTTTTTAGATAAAAAAAATTAGTTTTTTTTAATAAATAAAAATAGATTTTTATATGCAAAAACTAATTATTTTTCATGTAAATATTTATAAATTTTATTTTAATATAAATACTAATATATTTTTTTATTAAAATTTTTTGCCTTTTCAAATATTTTTTTCAAGTTCCGTCTGTACTCCTACATACTCTCATTTTTTATTAAATTAATTTGTATTGATGTAGAAAATTTAGAATCACAGGACTATTTTAGTCATTTCATATAATATTTTAGTCTTGTCCATGTATATCCAAACATAATACTAGATAATACATTAGTGTCTTGTCCATCGTATTCAAACACAATACACAAAAAGTAATTTTTAATATCTCCATCTTATTGTCTCCGTATCAGTATGATGTTCTGTCCTGTCTCTAAAAACAAACGCAGCCTTATAGTTGTAACACTAAACTAAACTTTTGGTGCGGAATAATGAACTTTCTTGGTGCGGAATGGATATAGAGTTCGAAGTGAATTCGCTTCTATCTTCAATGATTGAGCAGCGGGATAACAAATTGACACATCTAAATAATCATCAATTTGTCAAAAATAATAACAACAGAATCACCAATAATATTAATAAATAAATAAATTGAACATATATCTATAAGAATACATGATAGGAATACAAAAGTTTGGTATTCAATTCTCTTTTTTTATTTTATCTCTATTTTTATATTTTAAAATTACCTAGTCAATTTCGTATGTATTCACGTTCTATAAATGCTGCTTCGACCCGCGAAAAAATTATGTAACTGCTTTACTTTCAACCGTCAAACAAATTTAAAAAAATTGCTCACTCTCAATAAGATTATAAAAATGACTCCACTTACAAAATAGTTTAAATAAGATAATTTTTTTAATTAAATGTACAAAAAAATAATTTTTTTCTATAAATTGTTACCATACTATTTTAATGTACTCTTATACTTATACAATATATAATAATAATGGATGTCTAAATTTAAGTTCTAATATTATTCTTAAAGAGAGGTTTATTATTAAAAAAAATTCTTTTGTCAACTACGTTAAATAAAAAAAATTATATCCATTTTTTCACCATAACTTCATTAAGAATTTAAGATATTCCTATTGGATGTAAATTATTATTACAATTTTTTTATTAGAATATGTTTTTAAAGAATAGAAAGTTCAACAAGGATAATTTTTAAAAAAATAAATTAACATGGAATAATTTTTCTCTTTAAGTTATTAACGTACTCTTTTAATATACTCGAAGTACCTACACAATATATAATATCACCTGAGTTTTCACCCACAATCCCGCTACTTTACCAACAATAATATTTCTGTCAACTTCTGCCAACTTTTATTTATAACGGTATTTAATGGAAGTGTCTTTGTGGATGAGTCTAATAAAAATATTTTTTTATGGCTATATCTAATGGAAGTGTCTTTATAAATGTATTTTCTGAATATGTCTCTTTATACATGTGTTTAAAATATAATAAATAATTATTATTGATAATAAGTTGATAGATAATATATTGGTATCCTATACTTTTCCTTTCACCTAATATCAATTAGCGTTTAAATTTAAATTCCAATATTGTTATTAATAAGAGATGTTTATTAATTTTTCAAAAGATTTACACACAATAATTTTTGTGTCAATCTATCATAATTTATTTTGCATATAATATTCATTCATCTAAATTCGTAGAGTGCCTTAAAAAAATTACATTTAAGTAATTTTTTATCTTTTAACTATTTTATATTTTGGAATTGAAAATTTTGTATTTTTATTTTTATTCAAAATTTATTTTTGTATTTTATTTTAATTCTGTTAATCAAAACTATGAATATGAATTTTAATTTTAAATTTTTAGAATAAATAAAAAGATGAGACCTTTTTTATAAATTAAATTATTAAAAAACTTACTTATTATAGAAAGAGTTAAGTGTATTTTTTTATTATATGAATACATATAATTCACTCTTGAATGTAATCAAAATAAATATAAATTTATTCCATTTTTAAAAATTTACATTAATTATTAAAATTATGATATAATGAATGTATTTCTATAAAAACATAAAATTTCATAAATATTTTTTTTTAGGAAAAAACATGACTTAATAAATATAAAGTCTAATTTAAACAAAAATAAATAAGTAAAATAAATAACAAAAAATAACATAAAATTGAACTCTTTTGTTATTTAGTATAAAAATAAATATAATAAAATAAATCATTATGCTCATATATAATGGCATAAAATTTGACATTATTCTTTTTTAAAATTATTTATTTTTTTAGTTTTTATCCTTGTTTTTGTTCTTTATTTTAATTTTGTTAAACAAAAAATACTAATATTATTTAGCTTTAGTTTTTAAATTTTATCATAAATGAAAATATATGAATTTGTGTGTATTAAATAATAAAAAAATACTTATGACAAAAAAGGTTAAGTTTACTCCTTCGATATCTTTATAGGAGTGTAAATGATTTACACAAGTATTCCAAGACTTTTTTTTTTAAGTAGTATTTACTGAGTGTAATAATTATGAATTAATATATGGTAATAACTAATTGCAATTAAAGAGAAGGTAGAAGAAGAAGAAAAAAGAACAAGCCAATATAAAAAGTGGCGGTGAGTCAATGATAAATATGTAAATAATAACCGTAAATAAAAAGAATAATGAAAACAAAAATTAAAAATTCTAAAAGAATAATAAAACTAAAGATAATTTAAAATGTTGAATATAAAATTATTATAAATAAAAATTTTTTAGCCATTAAAATTATGTAAAAGAAAATAGTAATTTAAATATAAATTTTTATTTCTTAAAATGATAAAGTATAATTTAACAAACAAGTATGAAAAATAAATTTCTATAACAATATATAATGGAAATACCGAGAGTTTGGTATCAAATTCTCTTTTCCTATTTTACTCCTATTTTTATAATTTAAAACTACATACTTAATTCCGTATATACTCACCTATAAATTTTGCATTGACCCATAAGAGAATTATGTAACTGCTTCACTTTCAACCTTCAACAAAATTTAAAAAAATTGCTCGCTCTCAATAGTAAAATCATAGAAATGGTTCCACTTAAAAAATAGTTTAAACAAGGTAATTTTTTAATTAAATGTACAAAAAATAATTTTTCTCTTTAAATTATTATCATACTATTTTAATATACTCTTGATACTTATACAATATATAATGATAATTGGTGTCTAAATTTAAGTTCCAATATTACTCTTAAAGATAGATTTATTATTAAAAAAATTCTTATCAATTGTTAAATAAAAAAATTTCTATCTATATTTTCACAGTAACCTCATTAAGAATTTAAGATATTCCTATTGGATGTAAATTATTGTTACGGATTTTTTTTATTAGAATATGTTCTTAAGGAATAGAAAGTAAAATAGTTCAACCAGGATAATTTTTTTAAAAAATAAATTTACACGGAATAATTTTTCTCTTTAAATTATTAACGTACTCTTCAAATATACTCGAAGTACCTACACAATATATAATATCAATTAGCGTTCAAATTTAAGTTCCAATATTGTTATTAATAAGAGATGTTTATTATTTTTTTAAAAGATTTACGCACAATAATTTTTGTGTCAATCTATTGTGTTAACTTTGATGAGTTGTTGACGTTTTACTAAAAGAATTAAGACATAAAGCATTTAAAATTTTTTGAAATTACCAAAATTTGATGTCAGTAATCATAAAAAACAATATCAAAATATATTATTTTTGTACGAGATATCTCTGGTACGGGTTGAAGGATGGATCGGGAACTTGCGGGTCAAGGCGGATGTCGGATTATTTGACTTGAGTAATGGGGGGTGGTACCTGCAAAGACACTGGTACGGGTTGAAGGATGGATCGGAAACTTGCGGGTCAAGGCGGATGCCGGATTATTTGACTGGAGCAATGGGGGGTGGTACCTGCAAAGACACTCCGACGCTCAAGTCAGAATAGATCTAAGAGGTATGGGGTGTGTGGAATGAATGAATACCTGGAGGGTCCTGAGTCCTCTATTTATAGGCGATGGTAGCTATCTTATCTTATCTTGTTTGGCTAAGATAAGGGAGACGTTTGAATTCGAAAGTTGGTTAGGAGCTCTAGTGGGCCGATTTCGGGCCTTCTAGAAGCGCAATATGGTCGGGACCCGGGTAACCGGGTCCGAGGACCATTTGGAGCGTAGGATCTGTGGGCCGGATCCATAACAGCTGCCCCCGCAGCGGGAGTCTGAGCGAGGTCGGTCTCTGCCGCTGGAGGATGTGATTTGGGCCGTTTGTGGCCTTCGTCGGTTCCTCGGACTCGGGATTTTAATGGATTTGTCTCTCGAGGGATGGGTGTCGATGCGTCGGACTAGAGTCGGTTGTTTGACGCGATCTTTGCGTTTCTCGAGGTGTGCTTTGTCAGTTTTACTTTCCCAATGGAGCATTTATCGCGACGGGACGTTTGGTTTGCTTTTCCTCTTTTGCCCCTATGTGCCGTGTTTTATCCTTGTGGGTATTTGCGTCTTTTCATCCTTTTGAAAAACGTTTTGGATTTCTTGTTTTCCTTCCCTCGTTTTGCTTTTGCATTTGCTACTTCTTTCCCTTTGTGGTTTTCTCTCGCCTTGGTGTTTCTCTGGTTTTTCCATGCCGCTCGCTTTTCTACCTCTTCTGTTTCGCGTTCGAATTACCAGGTTGGTATTTTTCCTTCTTCCCATTTCTACTTCAGCTCTTGTTTGTTTCCTGCATTTCTGTTTGCATGCCTATTTTGATGTGGGCTGAGATTTTTGGCTGTGTTTGTGCGATGGTCCTAAGTCTTGGGATAGTGTGTGTTTAGTTTTCTTGAGGGATGGCGCTACTGGTGTAGTTAACAGTAGGTAATGGTGTCTGTTTGGTGTTTCTCCACCGTGTTTTGCCACGCGTTTTTGGCTAATGGTGGTGTTCACCGTTGTTTTAGGTATGGCTCGTCGGAGGACCGAGGGAGTTAGGGCTCCGATGGTCCCAGCGGGGGGTGTTCCTTCCCTTTATTTCTGGGTTACCAGTGATGTCTGGGGGACGCCGTCGCGGATGACGGAGGCGGGCCTCCAGTGGCTCCATGATTAGGGGGCAGTTTGTGGGGGTGGGGACGTTGAGCGTGAGTATGAGTTTGCCCTTTCCGGGGTTGACGAGAGGGTTTGCTATACCAATCTCAACTCGCCGACCGTACCGGATTGGATGTGGGTGTACGAGGCGATCTTCACCCGACTCGGCGTGCAACTTCCCTTTTCCCCTTTCGTTCAGCAGTTCTTGAGTCGGTGTTCCGTGGCACCGTCCCAGCTGCATCCCAATAGTTGGGCGGCGATCCGGTCCTTCGAGCTTGTATGTGAGTTTCTGGAACTCCCGGTTTCGGTGAATGTCTTCCTTTTCCTTTTCTTATGTACCTTGCCTACTAAAGAGGGGAAGCACAAGAAGGGTTACATGTTGTTTAGGGCCCAGCCCCACCGTCGGATCTTTGGTTTGTATGAAGATTCCTTTCATGGGTTTAAGAGTAGGTATTTCAAGGTTCGTCCTGCCAGGGGACATCACCCGTTTTGGTTGACGTTGGAGGGTGAGCGGCGGTTCCCCACCTACTGGAATTTCGATGCGGGGCCGTCCGTTCTTACTTTGGTGACGCAGGAATTTTTGTTTGCGGAGGACCGGGATGTCGCCCTTGTCTTGTGGTAGTTGTTCGGGGAGCGTCCTCTTAATCCTAGGGACGTGATGGGTGACCCGGTTGCTTGTCGGGCTTATGTTGGTGTGTGATCCTTTTCTCCCTTTTTTTGTGTTTTCGAGTTGGATACTTATGCTTTTTCCTTTTTATGGTCTTTCTTACAGTTGAGATGGCTGGGGGTTTGACGACTTTGGCTAGGCTGAAGGCTCATTTGTCTCAGGGGACTCTTTCTAGTGGCTCTCCCTCCACTCCGACTTCCCATCCTACTGATGATATGAGGGTTGCCTCTGAGGACTTGGTGTTGACTGTGGGTGGCACCCAAGGGTCAGGTCAGGGTGCGAAAGTTGAGGATGATGTGGTGGTTGTGTCTCTGGAGGGTGTTTCCCAGAAGCGAAGGAGATCGGAGGATGCTGACAGCGAGAATGTGATAGAGGGGGAGGATTCGGTTCCGTCTGTGATGGACCATCGTTTCGACGCTCCGGCCTTCATCGATGAGCATCTTATGCCTGGTACGGAGGATTTCTTCTATGAATGCGATGTGACTTTCCAGGCAAAGTCGCTTTACCGTTTCCTTCTCCGGTCCGCTGTGATTGTTCGGAAGGCTGAGCCGGTGATGGCTCAGGTGGGTCTTCTAGACAAGAAATTGCGTCAATCTCAGGCTGAGGTAGTGAGGTTGAAGGGGCTACTTGCGGATGCCGAATTGGCGAGGGAGAGGGCCCTGAAGGCGTCCGAGGAGTCTCGTGCCGAAATCCTTCGCCTTTCCGAGGTTGAGACTTCTCTTCTGTCTCAACTTGGGGAGGAGCGGAGGAAGGTTTCGGACGCTGAGTCTCAGGCTGCCGTGCTCCTTTCTAATGTTGGTGTTTTGAAGGATGAGGTGGCCGGGCTGAAGGTGGAGGTCGCGGGTTTGAAAGAGGAGAAGGCCGTGTTGCTTGCCGATGTGAAGGGAGCTGTTGCTGCTACCGAGGAGACGATGAAAGCTCATGCTTTAGTGTTGGCACTCGGCGCTGATGTGTCTGTGATGGGAGCTTTCAAGACTGTCCGTGATGGTCAGATTGTCAACCTTGATTAGCTATAATTGTATCTGCTTGTTTTGGATTTTGAATTTTCTGTTTTGATGGTTTTTTGGCCGTGTAGCCGTGTGATAGTGGTTTTCTGACTTTGTATGGATTTTGTTTCATGATGGTTTCGGCCGTTGGGGCTTTTCTATTTTTAAGCCATTTTTGACGTTATCTATCCTTTGTTTGGGGTGGGCGGCTCGCCGTGTGTTTCCTTTTTGTGGATATCTATTTTTTGGGCCCTAGGGGTGACCAGTCTCCCAATTGTGGCTGTATTTTTTATTCCGAGTTTAGGGAATATAAATAAAGAAAATCAAGGGGTGTATTAAAAATTTGATGTCTTGTAACAAAAGGAAATAAAAGGAAAGTAATATAAAAAGGAAAGCAAGGACGATTTAGGGAGTCGGCCTATGTGTAGTATCATCGTAGATTGGCAGCGTTCCAGGTCCTCGGGATCTCGTCACCGTTGAGTCGTTCGAGCTTGTATGCTCCCTTCCCAATTGTTGCTTTGACTCTATAGGGTCTCTCCCAGTTAGGGGTGAGTTTTCCTTCCCCTGGGGTCGGGGCGCCGATGTCATTTCGTCGTAAGACGAGGTCATCGATCGCGAATTCTCGTCGGATCACGCCGTGGTTGTACCTTAGGCTGATTCTTTGTTTTAAGGCTAGTTCTCTGATGTGGGCTATGCTTCTCACTTCGTCTGTGAGGTCTCGTTCTGCTTCTTTGTCGTTTCCTCCGATCGTCCTTCTAGGGCTTGGGTCTCCAATCTCTACTGGGATAATCGCTTCTATGCCGTATGTTAGGCGGAAAGGGGTTTCCCTGGTGGCCGTTTGGGGGGTTGTTCGGTATGACCACAAGACTGATCGGAGTTCGTTGGCCCATAGTTCTTTGGCTTCGTCGAGCCATTTCTTGAGTCCTTTGACGATTATTTTGTTCGTGGAGTCTACCTGTCCGTTTGTTTGGGGGTGTTCTACCGAACTGAAGCGATGTGATATATGTAGCCCCTCCAGGAAATCTTTGAATTTTTTGTCGGTGAGTTGGGTTCCGTTGTCCGAGATTACGATCTCAGGGATCCTAAACTGTGTTATGATCTGTCTCCAGAAGATTTTTCGGCATTGGGTTGCCGTGATGGAGGCCAGGGGGTTCGGCCTCGATCCATTTAGTGTAGTAATCTATGGCGACGATTAGGTATCGGAGTTGGCCGGGTGCCGTCGGGAAAGGACCGACGAGGTCGATGCCCCATGTTTCGAATGGCCGTTCTGCCGTTATGACGCTGAGCTGGTGGGGAGCGGCCTGGTGGATGTCAGCGTGCCTCTGGCATTTGCTGCAGCTTTTACCAGTTGCGCGGAGTCCCAGATAACTGAGGGCCAGAAATACCCGGCCCGGATGACTTTTTGGGCTAGGGTTTTGCCCTCGATGTGGTGGCCACAACAGCCTTCGTGGATTTCGCGGAGTATGTATTCCGTGTCCACTGGTTCGACGCATTTGAGAAGGGGTTGCGAGAGTCCTCGTTTGTATAGTTGTCCTGAGACGACGGTGTAATTAGCGGCTTCTCTTTTTGTCCGTTTTGCCTCTTTGGGGTCCTCGGGTAGCGTCCTATTGAGGAGGTATTGTAGGATGGGGTGGGTCCATGATCCTTCGTTTGAGAGTGTTAGAACGGCGTTAGTCGTGGTTGATATGGATGGTGTTCTAACGACTTCCTGGATTAGCGACCTGTTGCCGTGTCCTGGTTTGGTGCTGGCTAGTTTGGAGAGGGGGTCTGCCCTGGTATTTTGTTCCCTGGGGACGTGTTGTATGGTTATGCAATCGAATTCCTCTTTTAACTTGTTTACTTTGGCGAGGTATTGCTGGAGTAGGGGGTCTCGCGTTTGGTAATCTCCGTTGATTTGGGAACTGACCACCTGTGAGTCGGTGCATACTTCCAAGGTTTTTGCTCCGACCTCCTTAGCTAGAGTCAGGCCTGCTAGGAGGACCTCGTATTCCGCTTGGTTTTTTGAAATCGGAAACTCGTAGCGCATGGATTGTTCGATTATGACCCCGTTTTGACTTTCGAGTATCACTCCGGTTCCTCCGGAAGTGACGTTTGATGAGCCGTCACGGGGTGGGCCTGGAAGTATTGTCGCAGGCGCCAGGAGGCCGTGAAGAGTGTGAGGGCCAGCTTTTCTAGGCGTGAATAGCGAGTTTCCGTCTCTTGAAAAACTTTGCTTATGAAGTAGATAGGTTGTTGTTCCGGGCTTTTATTTTCATAGATGAGTGCTGCTGCGAGTGCTTCTTCCATTATAGAAAGGTATAAGTAAAGAGTCTCCCCGGTTTGGGGTTTGGCGAGGACTGGTGGTTTTGATAAGACTTTTTGAAGTGTTGGAATGCCTCTTCGCAACTTGCTTCCCATCTGAAGGGGGGTTCCTTTCTTCATCAGCTTGAAGAAAGGGATCGCTTTTTGTGCCGATGCCCTAAGGAAGCGGGATAGTGCAGTGAGTCGGCCGGTGAGCTTTTGGATGTCGTTGAGGTTTTTTGGGATTGTCATTTCGAGGATGGCTCGGCATTTTTTGGGATTAGCCTCTACCCCTTGCTGTGTGATCATGAAGCCGAGGAACTTGCCTGCTTCCATTCCGAAGGCGCACTTTGTCGGGTTAAGGCGTATTTGGTGCTTCCGTAGGGTGTTCATTATAAGTTCAAGGTCGCTGATGAGTTGCTCGCCAGATTCGGTTTTGGCGAGCATGTCGTCTATGTAGACTTCTAATTTAGTCTCGAATAGGTTCTGGAATATCTTATTGACGGGCCTTTGGTAGGTGTCTCCGGCATTTTTTAGGCCGAAGGGCATGACTGTGTAGCAGTACGTTCCTTCGGGGGTGATGAAAGCTGTCTTTTCCTCGTCAGGTCGGTGCATGGGTATCTGGTTGTATCCGGAGTATGCGTCTATGAAGCTGAGGTATCGGTGGCCGGATGCGGCATCTACTAATCCGTCGATGTTTGGTAGGGGGAAGGCGTCCTTTGGACAAGCTTTGTTTAGGTTCGTGTAGTCGACGCACATTCGCCACTTTCCGTTAGACTTTTTGACTAGTACGACGTTCGCTAGCATTGTCTGTAGGGCAGTTCCTGAATAAAGTTTGCTTCGAGTAGAGACTTGACTTGTTTTTTTACCTCGGCTGCTTGGTCAGGGGAAATTTTCCATCTTCTCTGTGCCACAGGTTTGGCTTTGGGGTCCACGGCCAGCCGGTGGGACATCAGGGCAGGGTCTATTCCTAGCATGTCGGCTGGTGTGAATGCGAATAAGTCTCTGTTCTGTTTTAGGAGTTGGGAGAGATCTGATTTGAGGTCGTACGGGAGGTTCCTGTTGATGAAAGTGTACTCGTCTTTGGTTCGCCCTATTTGTAGTTTTTCCATGTCGCCTTCCGGTTTTGGCCTGGGCTGGCCGTCCTGTCGGGCATCCAGGTCGGCTAAGAATATGCCAGCCGCGTCACGGGACTTTTTTCGTAGAGCAAGGCTCGTGTTATCGCATTCCACCGCGATTTCTCGGTCACCGTGAATGGTGCCGATGGAGCCATCTTCCGTCGTAAACTTCATGAGGGGGTACTTTGTGAAGATGACGGCGGAGAGGTCGTTGATTGTTTTTCTTCCGAGGATGATGTTGTAGGCAGTGGAGTCTTTGAGGACCACAAACTCGGATAGGATTGTCTTCCTTTGGCTTCCCGTTCCTATGGTGAGGGGGAGGGTGATGGAGCTGTCTAGTTTGAGGAAGTTGTCTCCGAGTCCCGTGACGCCGTTATGATGTGTTTGGAGGTTGTCATTGCGGAGTCCGAGTTTGTCAAAAGCGCCTCTAAAAAGGATGTTAGAGTCTGCGCCTGTGTCCACTAGTATCCTTCGTACTAGCCCTGTTCCAATTTTTGCCGAGATGACGAAAGGGGCGTTGCTAGCAATCCTCGGGTAGGAAATTGATTGCGTTTTTGGCAGTGATGGTTGGGGTTTGGTTCCGGACTGCCAGGACTTTGAGATCCTTTTTTAGTGTTAATTTTGACTTCCTTGGTGTATCCTTGCCTGTGATGATGTTTACTATTATGGTCGGGTCTTCTTCTGGGCTTCCCCGGGGGGTTGTCTTTGTGTTCCGGGTTGCGTCCTTCTCTCTCTGGCGACCTATCTCTTTCAATGTGTTTTGGTTCTCTGATAATTTTGATAAACTCGGGGAGCTTTCCGTCTCTTATGGCTTGCTCAAGAGCATCTTTTAGGTCGAAACAGTCTTGTGTCCTGTGCCCGTGACCGCGGTGGTAGTCGCAGTATAGGATTTTGTTGCCGCCAGTTCTTTCTTTGAGTTGTCGGGCTTTCGGGATAATACCACGATCTGCTATTTGGTGGTATATTTCGGTAATCGGGGCCGTCAGAGGTGTGTAGTTAGAGAATTTGCCGATTCTGGGTGGCCGGTTTGTGCCTGTTGGCTTGGGATGGTCCTTCTGGCCTTCTCGGGGTGGGGGATTATGCCGAGGCGTCGGGTTACCATGTTGGGTGTTGCCGGCGCCGTGCTGCCGCTTATTAGCGGCTACGACTTGGCTGACTTCCTCATCGTTTATGAAGTCCTTAGCGATGCTCTGGATTTCGTGCATAGTCCATACTGGTTTGGTAGTAAGGTGTTTGCGGAAGTCCTCGTTCATGAGTCCGTTGGTTAGGCAGAGGCTTGCGACGGAGTCCGTGAGTCCGTCGATTGTTAGACATTCGTCGTTGAAGCGGTCGAGGTATTTTCTTGTAGATTCGTCTTGTTTCTGCGTGACTCCTAATAGGCTGATAGGGTGTTTGGCTTTAGTGATCCTGGTGGTGAAATGGGCCAGGGATTTTCGCGAGATGTCGTGAAAACCGGTTATAGACCCGTTGGATAGGGTATTGAACCATTTGATCGCTGGCCCGGCTAGGGTTACTGGGAAAGCTCTGTATCGAACCGCGTCGGCGGCCCCTTCGAGGTTCATTCTGGCCTCGAAGGCCGTTAGGTGTTCTTGGGGATCCTTGGTTCCATCGTATTTCATGTCGGTGGGTTTATCGAAACCTTTAGAGAGTTTTGCTCTTAGAATCCTTTTAGTGAAAGGCGTGGCCCCCATTATTATGTTGTCGTTTCTCGTGCGTTTGGTTTCTCGATGTCGTCGGTCCTCATCCGTGTCATGTTGATGGGCTGGGTCTCGGAAGATGCTGCGATTGTGCCTCTTGCTGTGTCGCTGATTTGGCGATCTTCCGTGTCTGGGATCGCGGGAGGTACTTCGGTTGTTTCTCCTATTATTTTGTCTCTCTAGCGACTTGCTGCGACGGGATCTTGATCTGGAGGTCGCGTGACTTCCGTTTTTGGCGTTGTGTTTTTCCTTGGTAGCGACTCTGCCCTCGAGCTCTTGCACTCGTAAGCAGAGCTCCTGGATTATTTGGGCTGCTTTGTCCCCCGTGTTCTCGGGATGTCGTGGTCCGACGACGTCGGGTCCGTTGTGCACTGGGTCAGCTCAGTGGACGGTGCTGGTTATTCTTCCGTGGAGTGCGGCTTCTTGGTGTTCGGGAGTCGGATTTCTTGTTCGGGAGTTAGCTTGGTGGCTTA
>NC_029775.3:105442637-105451721 GCF_000817695.3 Arachis duranensis
TGACCGGCGTAAGTTCCCCACAGACGGCGCCAATGTACGAGATATCTCTGGTACGGGTTGAAGGATGGATCGGGAACTTGCGGGTCAAGGCGGATGCCGGATTATTTGACTGGAGCAATGGGGGGTGGTACCTAAAAAGACACTCCGACGCTCAAGTCAGAATAGATCTAAGAGGTATGGGGTGTGTGGAGTGAATGAATACCTGGAGGGTCCTGAGTCCTCTATTTATAGACGATGGCAGCTATCTTATCTTATCTTGTTTGGCTAAGATAAGGGAGACGTTTGAATTCAAAAGTTGGTTAGGAGCTCTAGTGGGCCGGTTTCGGGCCTTCTAGAAGCACAATATGGTCGGGACCCGGGTAACCGGGTCCGAGGACCATTTGGAGCGTAGGATCCGTGGGTCGGATCCGTAACAATTTTCAACCAAAATAATAAAAAATAGTACACAATTGTAAATTTTTTAACTAATAATTATAAATTTAAGTCACAGTCTAATATAGTACCTTAAAACAAAAGGCAACAATTGCTATCTACATTTGACTGCTATTTTATAAGTTTTATATTTATTTTATTGTGCACATCAATTAAACTATACTTTATTATTTCATTTTATATGTTTTGAACTAATGTCATCATATTATAAGGATGAGACTAATTTTCATAATTTAATACGAATCTTCTTATTATTTTGTTCGTCATTAAAATACTATCCATCAAAAATAGTTGTCTTTTTCTTTTATTAATTTCATGTAATTTTTTTATCTTATCAATTTGATATAGAAAGAATTTTTTTTTACCTAGCATGTGTTCTTATATTTTTCTATTAATTTTTTTATAATTTTTTTATCTAATTAAACAATTTTTTATTTAATATGTCTAAGATTTAAACTTAACTTCTTTTATAATGAGTAGTTTTTGAATCATCTAATTTATAAAAATAGTCACATCTTTTTATCTATTCTAAAAATTAAAAAATTAAAATTAATATTAGTACTTTTAGATTAATAGAATTAAAATAAAATACAAAAATAATGTTTGAATAAACATAAAAATATAAAATTTTAAATTCCAAAATACAAAATAATTATAAGATAAAAAATTTACTTAAACATAATTTTTGTAAAATACTTTATGAATTGACATAAATATAAAATGGACTTTGAAATTTTGATGTGAGGATTACTGCTATCTACCACCACAAAAATAAAAGATGACATATAAATACACAATTTTTTAAAAAAAAAATCAATAAGTATATACCCAATCATTAAGAATAGTTATCTAAGTTCAAATCCATTCTTTGAAATTTTTAAAATTGTTGATACTATTCAAACTAAATATACTTTAATGTTTTGTGACGACCTTAAATAACATGCATAGACTTTATCTTCCAATGTTGAGAAGGTTTCGTATCCATAGTTAGAATAAAATAAACAAAATTAAAATTTATATAACCCAAGAAATAGAAAAAGACAGAAAAAAATCATGTAAATATTGACACAATTAATACCTATGTATTAATTACAGTAAGAGATCTGACTTTGATGACTTTGTAAATATAAGGTTAATAGAATTATCTGAAAGATAAAAGTGTTACTTGATGTACTAGCTTAGCAATTAGTTAATTGATTCATTAGTTCTAACTACAAGTTAGTTAGACAAGTAGTCTATAACAGAATTTTTAGTTAGCCCCTATTTATTCTAACTCAATTAGTTAGATAAACAATATATATATATCTAATTGTTGTAACAGTGTAAAGTGTGGTTCGTCATTCAGGACACTGAGAAAACAACAAGAACTCACATTTCTTCTCTCTGTTTCCACTTCTGCTCTGTTCTCCTTGTCTTGTTCCGTATATATAGCTCCTCCTGCAGTTCTGCAATTCAAAATCTATCACCCTCATGGTACCTGTGTTCAGGTCCTCCCATAGCTCATATGCAACCTTGTTCCACATCACGCTTCGGCGATTTCAGGGTTCAGCGAGATTTTAATCCAGGCTAAGACATATGTATTACATCTATCCCACAATTCAAACAATGGATCATTCTTATAAGGTTTCTTTAAGTTTTCATCAACAAATTTCATCTTGTTTTCTTATTTTAGGGCTAACAACATCGCATTGCTCCAACTACTGTAATTCTTGCCATCAAGAGTGGTAGGAACGACGGGAATACCAGTATTTTTGGAAGGATGAAGGTAGAAGTGGCTCGATGAATCTTGGCTAGGGTTGCTGCCATTCCTGTTGAGGTGAGCTTGAATCGATGAGATCTGGTTCAAGAACGCCGCGATACCTTGAGGATCGAGGCCTTGGAAGGAATTGCCTTGGTTCATTCGGAATTGCTCTGAATTTTGAGTTGGATCCATCACTAGGTTTCAGATCGTGCACTTGATGTGTGCTTCGATTTGAATTCTGAGTTTCTCTTTCCCCAATCGCTGTTCCTTCTGTTCTCACCCCCTTTGAGTTTTTCGCTCACCGCACCATGTTGAAGGTGCGCAAGAGGAGTATGAGAACAGAGCATAAGTGGAAACAGAGAGAAAAATGAGAGTTCTTGTTTTCTCAGTGTATTGAATAATGAACCACACTTTACACTCTTACAACAATCAGATATATATATATATATACTTGTCTAACTAACTTGTTGTTACAACTAATAAATCAATTAACTAATTGCTAAGCTAGTACATCAAGTAACGATGATAAAAATAAAGTAACGGAACGTGGAAATCAAAGAGAGAAAAATATAAAAGGTTCAGAGTCGTCAGAATAAGGTGGTGTGGTGGTGGCGACGAGTGTGCCGGTGGTTGCCACGGAGACCTTGCTTCTTCCCCATTTCTCTTCTTCTTTTTGATCACTAACTCTTTGATACATTATTTATTGCGCTTCATGCAAATCAATCAAGTACGATTCTTGAAGAAACCATGCAACTAACACTATGCTCTGCTACGCAACAATATGACAAGCTGGTTTTTCTTTTAAAGAGAAACTAGTGTGATTCCTGCACGAACTGTTTTTATAAATCTATTTTATCGTTTAATTTTTTTAGAGAAAAGGACAATTTAGACCCTGACCTTTTAATCCGCAGACATTTTCGTTCCTGAGCATTGTAAAATACATTTAAATCCCTGACGTTCCTGAAAATAAGACCGATCAGTCCCTCCGTCCATGAGGCACCCTCAGAGCGGACGGAAAATGCTGAGCTGGCTCTCCCTATGCTTATTTGGCTCAACGATGTTCCCACGTGGCACGTTAGTGGGATGGAGGTTTTGAAAACGGGACACATAAGTCCCTCTCACTCAAAACGACGTCGTTCTGAGTGCTGCCCTAATACTAAAATTCGTTTGGGTCGTTCATTCATGGTGGCGGCTAGTGGTGAGGAGAAGACTTGTTCAGATTTCAGTAATGGCAACGATGGCAGCGTGCGATTCCCTTCTTCGTGTCTCTCTCTCTCTCGCCTCAGATCTGATCCGCGATGGTAACTTCAAGGCAGGTCGGCGGCGATGCATGGCACAGTGGCGGCTACTTCTTCCTTGGCTCCCTTGTGCGGTGGCTTGGACTGGATGGAAGGTAAACGGCGATGATGAAGCACGAGAACGGTGGCGAGGACCCTCCAGCGGCGCCTCTCTTCAGGAGCGGCAGCGACAACGGCGTGGGGATTCGACGGTGAGGTGTGGCGGCGACGGCTCCTCCCTCCAGCTTGACGATGGCGTGACGGCGGCCCACACCCTACCGGCGACGCATCTCCCTTCTCGGATCTCTCTTCCATGTGTGTGAATGCATTTGTTTTGTGTGTGTATGGTTGATAAGGCAGAAAGAGTGAGGAGAGGAGGGTTGGGGGCTGCGCAGGTGAAGAGGAGATCGACGGTGAGGCGTGGCGGCGACGGCTCCTCCCTCCAGCTTGACGATGGCGTGGCGGCGGCCCACACCCTACCGGCGACGCATCTCCCTTCTCGGATCTCTCTTCCATGTGTGTGAATGCATTTGTTTTGTGTGTGTATGATTAAGAAGGCAGAAAGAGTGAGGAGAGGAGGGTTGGGGGCTGCACAGGTGAAGAGGAGAGAGGCGGTGAGGATAGAATTATGGTTAAGGGCAATGTAGTCATTTTACTAAAATTACTTGAGTGAGAGGGACTTATGTGTCCCGTTTTCAAAACCTCCATCCCACTAACGTGCCACGTGGGAACGCCGTTGAGCCAGGTAAGCATAGGGGGAGACAGCTCAGCATTTTCCGTCCGCACTGAGGGTGGCTCATGGACGGAGGGATTGATCGGTCTTATTTTCAGGAACGTCAGGGATTTAAATATATTTTACAATGCTCAAGGACGAAAATGTCTGCGGATTAAAAGGTCAGGAACTAAATTGTCCTTTTCTCATTTTTTTATTTATGGATAAAGAATTTTATACATGAACGATAAAATTTTTACACGTCATACAAAATGAGAGATTAATCTCTTTTTATTATATTGATATACAAAAATACTATTCGTACAATAAAATTAGTTATTAATGTATTTGTATATAAATATATATGTTTTAATTTATTTTTAATATATATTTATATCCAACATGTATTTTATTCTAATAGCTAACTAATTCTGATAACTAATTTTAATATACACATAACATAATTGATTGATATTTAATGATATTATAAAAAATAAATATTTAAAAATTGGAATAATTTTTAGAGCACAATTTAACTAATAAAAAAAAGTAAAATAAGTGAATAAATTTGTTATATAAAAATAAAATAAATTATTGAAATTGTTCTTCCTATATATTAACAGATTATATTCATCCCATATTTAGATTATCTCTTTTTATTTATAAAACTATTCTAACATAATATTTAAATTATCTCTTTTTATTTGTAAAACTATTCCAACATAATATTTAGTACATATTTAATTCATTTGTTTCTACTTCATTAGACACCATTTTTTTATGAAAAATAATAATATAGAGTATAGAAAATATTCAAATAACAAATTTTTTAAAAGTATATTACTTGAAGAAAATACTTTAATATCATGACACCTAGTGAACTCTTCTTCATCTATGATGTATATGTATAACCCAATCAATTCACTCATCATTATTATAACAATTATATATTATTTTTTAATAAATAGAGTTTTTTTCATTATGTAAAAGTCAAACAAAAAATATATATTATTTAAGATTTTAAATTTTATTTATTATTCGTGTTATTTCTTTAAGTAAAACTTTAATAATTTAACTAAATTATTACTTGATGTCTTTGTTTTATTAATAAAAAAAAGTATATGCAATTAAAATCTAATACGTTTGTCTATTAATTGTTTTAATCATTTTAAATTCTAAAAATTTATTATTCATGCAAACGTTTTTTATTAAATCAAAATGTCAAAATTTTTAATTATTATAGCAAAAAATTATTCTAAAATTTAAAACACTATAAATCATCAAATTACTTTCACATATAAAACACCCAATTGATTTTTCTTTAAAAAACACATTTGCCTATAAATTAGTAATAAAATACATGATTGACTTTCTCTAACAATAACTGAAGTATTTTACATAACATATTGAAAATACCAGCAAAAAAATATATAATAATCAAAATCAAATTCTCATGGCCTTTACATCTAAAATGACACCAAAACAGAAAATCTATTCGTTCAATAAAACCATGACCTTCACATTTAACATGATTTCTCAGCATTTCAACTTCTTACATGACTTGTTGCTTAACCGAAATCAATTGAAAATGAAGTTATGAAAATAATCTATGGCTTTTGGTCTGTAAATACATGGATTTATGGAAACAAAAAGTCAAAGAGTTATTCTCAACCTTCTATTACTTTTATAGGTCGAATAACAAATACAAAACCATAACCTGTCTTTAGTTTTGACAATGTATCAAGAACAAAGACATTTAGTAATCTCCTCTAAATAGTCCAATATCATTAGTATATATTTCTAACATACGAGAGATAATCATTTTTAAATTTATTTTTATTTGAATTGATTTTGTGACGAGGGCTTCACTTAATTTAATTTTCCTTGTATCCATCTTGTGAGCATGTCAAGTGCTGGCTTCTAGTTGGTCCATAGGAACCAAGTGTCCAGCTTTATCAACAAATTAAACATTAATTTTAAGAATCTTGAAAATTAGATATCTAAAATCTATTGGGATATTATTATTAGAAAGACATACATACCTTCAAGAAAGTGACAGTATTTGTTGCTCTGAATATGTAGGTTTCCATATTCATAATTGCACAACTAACCATATGAGCAACAGGAACTTACAATTCTAGGTGGTAGTGCAAGATCAGCAGCCCTGCCTGTTTTAGTTCGCCTTAGAACTATGTTCTTTAAAATTTTGTTCTTAAGCAGTATCTTCATAGCTCTTCTTCACTCAACAAGAAGATATTATCATCAAATTGCACAATAAACTCGGCAATAGGTAATTAAGTAATATAATAACAATAATCTGAAGCTAACTCCTCCGCAAGTTTTAATTCCGGGAAATAATAGGGGTCAAAACTTTTTATTAATTTTAGCGGAGCTTTTTTTTATTTATTGTAAGATGAGAAATAATAGGGGTCAAAACTTTTTATTAATTTTAGCCAATACTTTAAGTTGACACTTTATCTTTATATTATTAGAATTTAGTCTTTAATATTTAGAATTGATTAAATATTAAAGAACATACTAATCAAGATTAAACATGAATAATAAAGAGCATGTTAACTTGTCAGCTAAGACTCTGTACAAAATTGAAAAGAATTGGCAACATAATCTCTGTCACACATGGTAAAGAAAAAATTAAATCAACAAACTGTAGACTTACTTTGTTCCACCAACAAAAATGTCTAACAGAACTGTGACCACAGGCTGAACATTGTTTAGAGGAGCTGCACAAGGGGACCAGGATATTAAACATAGTTAATAATTCCAGAATATCTAGTATTGAAGAATGTACAATATACATATGCCTATGAAGGCAGCAATGCACCCAACACCATATCTATTAACATAATGTCGCAAGTATTTGAAAAGTGTGAAAACAACAGATGACAATGCTTATCAAATCCACATATCATTTTTTAATCTAAGCCATACCTGTGATCAAGAGCCCGGCAATCACAGTCCTTGCAGAAATAATAGGAATAAGGAACTATTTGCAGTAACCGAACCTGCATAATGCCATTCTACGTGAATTATGTCCATGATGAGATATAAAACTTAGCTTTCCGTCTTCCACCAAACAGCTTATAGGAGGAGTTGTCCTTGATAAATTATATAAAAAATGCAAAATAGATGGTAGCCCAAAAAGATTCTAGTGTTACCAGAGAATACAGCTCTCCAACACGGTTCTGCAGGGGGTGCCACTAAGCGCCCATCTGTATGAAGAGTCTAAGGCAAGAACAGCTTTTGCAGTGTTACAGTGTCTCGACTTTATGTAGTGTGCCTATTTTTCATATAAAGAAACAGATCAATTCATATCTCACAATGATGAGATATAATATATCATTTGCAATATGAAACAGAACAGGAAGCTAGTAGAACTTACTTCACCACTACTGCTGCTACAAAATGCACATTCTGCTTGCAAACACTGCATGCAGTTCCATGAGGAGAAATTCGGAGTCTTTGTGTAAGCCTGGCATGTAGAGTTTGTGTATCCGAACCTGCATAATGGCATCTGTTAGTACTTACTAGTTCGCAATTGCTTGAATCAGTACAAAAAAAAATGTATAGTACATGGAAATGCTATTTTGACATAACAACAATGATGTTACTCCAACACGGTCCACAAGTATTTTTCATTGTCCAACACAAAACATATATTGGATGAGTATGTAATAATGCTCAATTCATTGGATGAGAATACATATATATATATTGAGTTTCTTATCCTGCGCACCCCCTCCCTCCCTTTTCTGCTACTTTGTCTAATAGAGACAAAAAACTTCAAAAAAAAAAACAAAAAACAAAAGATTAAAATTCCTTATAAATGTTCCAACCCCCCAATCCTCACCTACAACTGATCAAATCGGGAATGGACTCCACCATCACTCAATAACCCAATGAGATGCAATGTGCCATTGGCAAAACTTTCCTGTATGTACTTGAAGCCTTCTCCTTCATAAATTTTTCCAGATTCAAGAGCAAGGTCCACAAGCTTGGTGTAAAACCCGGTTAATTAACGGCTAATTAATCCATAAATGAAAATTTATTTTAGAAAGCCTAAAATGTGATTTTTATGGCTAAATGTGATAGAGGAGACTGAGACGAGAATTTCGGTACCAATTTTATAGAAATCGGACCAAGATTAGACCGAACAGGCCAAACCGGACCCAAAGTGGGCCCTTGGCCCAACATAACTAAACCAAAATCCTAGTTTTCAGCACTCTCTCTCCTCACACAACACTAATACACGCTGAAAATTGAAGAGAGGGGAGGAAGAACACTCTCTCAAGTTCTTTCTCTCACTTGATCTTCAAACCACCATAACTTTTGATCTAGAGCTCCGATTGCCGCTCCGTTTGCGGCCACGCGTTCACCGCGGAGAGCTCTACAAAGCCCATACCATCAATCTTGAGGTAAGCCACGTTTTTCTCTTTGAAATTCCAGCCTTGTTTTTGAGTTTTATAAGCAAAAATGTTGAGATTTTGGGCTCTTTGATGTTATAGGACCCAACTCTCTTGAAGGAGGAGGTTAATCTTGTCTCCTTGGACCTTGGGTGTGGTAAGATTCTCAACCCTAATGTAATTTGTTGTTCTATGATGTTTGGGTATTGAGATGTTGTGTATGGGTATGATGATTGTGGCTTAGGTTGTGTATATGTGAATATTGGAGCTTGATTGGTGATTTTGAAAAGCTTGAAAAAGGAATTTGGTGGTGAAAAATCTGTTCTTGGAGATTTTGAGGCCTTGAGAGCTTGTGGATAAGTGGTTTGGAAGTGCTACGGTTGAGCTTGGGAAATCGGCTAAGGTATGGTTTCGGTTTCTCGTATCTAATATGTAATGTGGTAGGAAATACTTAGGCTAGAGGCCCTAAGATAGGCATTGAATGGTTGATGTTGTTAAATG
>NC_029775.3:105451813-105453290 GCF_000817695.3 Arachis duranensis
TGGTATGATGTATGAGAAATATGCATGTTGTGATATATGCTTGATGATTGGTTATGGTTGAATTGTGGATTGAACCATGTTGATGGTGAGTATGATATTGATTGTGTACAATGATGATTTATTGGAATTGATGTTGTTGAGAATTGGCATGAGGGAGAGTATATGATATGTCAATGTGTTTGATTTTGAGCCACATGGGTGAAGTGGGTTAAAATGATGAGACAGTGATTTTGGTAAATTGTGGTAAAGTGTCAATGTGTGAGTTGAGGGGGCTTGATGTTGAATTTGATATATTTTGATTGATTTCAAAGAAAATTGATGAAATTGGCATGTTTTGATTGATTTTGAAAAGAGTTGAAAATGGCACTTTGTGGTTTTGTATGAAAAATATGGTTTTTGGGCATACTTTGACGGGACATAACTTGGACTACGGATCTCCGTTTTGTGTCAAATCTGTTTAGAAATGAAATGGGATCCGGGATGTCCATGCCGTTCGAAGAACGGGTGAAAAACGATTTAAAATGAGGAAGTTATGTCCGTTGGAAGATTGGGGTTTAAATCTGTGAATTCTGCAGCTTTTAATTTAGAAAATTTTTAGCAAAATGACCCCTTTGCGCGTGGGCGCACTTGGCGCGTACGCGCCGTTCTTCCAAAAAGCGCCATCCACGCGTGCGCGTGATGTGCGCGGGGGCGCCGATGGTGCTGCACCCAATGCCCAGCTATTTTTCCAGAGAGTTGTGCCAGAACCGTGCCAGCTTTGTGCCTGGGGCACGAGAGCACCCACGCGTACGCGTGGTTGACGCGTGCGCGTTGATTGGCAAATTTTTAATCCACGCATTAGCGTGCATGATGCTTGCGCGTCGATGAGTTCTTGAGGCTATCCACGCGTGCGCGTAGAGTGCGCGTACGCGTGGCCCTGTTTTCATCGCAAAGTTGATTTTTTGAGTTTTAAAAGCCAAATCTCATACTTCTAAGCCTCCGATCTCACCACTTATATCTTAAATCATTATGATATGTCTAGCTATGAGAAGAAGGGCTAGTGGATGTGGTAACTTGCGAGTGAAGCAAAGAAAAAATGAATGATCAATGAGGATCAAAGATAATTATGTGAGAGGCGGAGGATGGTGGTGGAAGTGCTTGTTATGCCATAGGCTGAAAGGCTGTAATTGTTAATGAAACGGCTGGTTATGGATTTTTAACCGTGAGCCAGATGGCTGGATTATCGCCGTGTTACGGCGGAGCCATGATTATGGCTAAGAATAAATGCATATATATATATATATATATGCTGTGGAATAAATTGTGAATGTTGCACTTCCATTATCGGAGATGAGAGTTTCCCTGGGAGAAAGTAGTGGCTAGCCACCACGTGCTCCAGGTCGAGACTTGAAGCTCTTTTGACCCTATGTCGTCAGGGTGGCCGGGCACTGTGAAATTCCCGGACGAGCTCACCCCCAAAAATATTCACCAGTGATGG
>NC_029775.3:105454181-105467252 GCF_000817695.3 Arachis duranensis
TGTTGTTGAATGAATTGTGAATGTTGCACTTCCATTATCGGAGATGAGAGTTTCCCTGGGAGAAAGCAGTGGCTAGCCACCACGTGCTCCAGGTCGAGACTTGAAGCTCTTTTGACCCTATGTCGTCAGGGTGGCCGGGCACTGTGAAATTCCCGGACGAGCTCACCCCTAAAAATATTCACCAGTGATGGTGATGGATAAATATTCACCAGTGAGGGTGATGGATATGGATCATGATTATGATCAAGTTATAATGAGCATGACTCAAGTTGGGGAGACACGACAGAGGGACAGTCCAATGGTTAACTGTCAGGACTTGCCGGGTTGGCTCTATAACCGACAGATGATATCATCAGTCACTAGGGACAGGCATTCATCATATGCATACTATATGAATTGTTTGAGATTGCCTATTTGACTGCATATTACTTGCTAATTGTCTAAATGCCTTAATTGTTCCTATTTGTATATTCCTTGTTTGATATAACTGTGTTTGCTACATTATACTCCTACTGGTGGTTGGGAGGTTTGAAGGAATTGGAAAGGAAAGTATTAGATAGACTGAAGGATCTTTAGTCAGATGCCCTTATATAGTTTAGCTTGTTTATAAGCTTTGATATTATCTGGAGGAAGTTCTAGGATTGCCTTCGGATTTCCTCTATTATTATGTATTATATATGTGGAAGCTGTTACCATGCTGGGGACCTTTGGTTCTCACCCATGCGGATTTTGTGGTTTTCAGATGCAGGGCGTGAGTTTTCCCGCTGAGACATGCTAGAGACTTCTAGATTTGCGAAGATCCTTTGTTCTCGGGGCTATGTTTTGATTTATATGTTTTGCTTAGATACTTTTATCTCCATTAAATAATACAAACTGTGATGATTCCTCTCATAGGAGATTTTGGGGTTTTATGTATTTGTGTCCCTTTGGGTTTCCTTTGGGGTTTTTCTTATTTCTATCATATGTATATATTGCTATGCTCGAACCGGTTATCTTCGCAGCCGGATCTTGAGTCTTGATATTCATGTTTTTGACACTCCTTGTATATATATATAATCTCGCGTTGGTTATCATTGTTCGTTACGTTATCGATCGGAGTGTTGCGCTTATGAATTGCGATTTTTTTTGTTTACCCCCTTTTTCTACAAAGGCTCCTAGTTATAATCAATCATTCATACTACTATACGTACTAAATTTTTATTTTAGAGGTCATAATACCTTGCCATCTCTGAATTATGACTTAAGCATAAGACTCTGTATGGTAGGGTGTTACACTTGGCACTAGAATAAACAATAAACACCACAAAATCCTAATCCTCAGACAAGTTAGGAGAACATTTTAACAAGAAAGGCTAAGGATTAAGGAGTACACACACCTGAAAATTCTAAATGAACCAATTATTTAAGAATACAGAGTTCCAAATCAAAGTAATATACAATTAACCGAAAAAGCCATCAAAGGGAAACTAGGCAATGATGACGACATCAAAGTTCAATTGTTTTCAAGAAACAAGAACGTTTAACATTTATAGCTGCTATGAATATAATAGTAACAGTCTTAAAGAAACTGCAGAAAACCAATTCCTTATGAAGAAACCAGTAGGTTAAATAAAATGGCAAGAAACATCTGATTGCTATTAGTCTATTACTTTTAAACCACAAATACAAAAAGCCTTACCCTTGAGCAAAGATGCAGCCAGCACCAAGAGCATTGTGACCAAATCTATAAAGAAGTAGGAATAGTTAGCATTTTATTTATGAGTTCTAGCATTTATTTTCTATTGTAATTCATTAGACATATTAGTCGGATGAGTTTAGTTGCAAGTCATACTACCTTTACATCAATGGATATTTTTTGTCAATTTTAAAGACTTTAGGAAATGTTACAATAGACTCAGAGTCAAAGTTGATAGGAGGGATTAATTCGATAGTTCACGTAGATTCTTGATTGATCTGTTTTTTTCATGTTAGACCAAGAAAAAATTTTAAGTAACATGATTGTTTACAAATTGCAAATATGAACTATCGGTTATTTACAGGACTAAATTTATTAATAGAAAGTTATTGTTTAACTAAATCTTTTTAAAGTACGGACCTTAAGTGATAGTCACAAATTTTTTTGTGAATTATGTACATGAACCAATTCTTTGATATACTCTAATTAATGAAATCATTATTTTATTATTTTTTTTAATCTTTGAAGTCTATATTACTATTACTTTAATTGATATCCACATCATGAAACAACATACCACTAAACCCAGTTTAATTCAATCTAACCATGGTTGTTTTTTCTAATTTTGATTATTTTATATAAGAGAGGTTAGTGAAAAATACTTTACTTTTCAAAATTATCAGAACTCAACAAAGATGTTTATAAGGTACAAATATCATTATATAATTTTGTCTTTGAATGAATAATTCTTAGTTCTTTGGTTTCATTTAGTGAATTTATTAAAGAATTTAGGACAAATATTTAATTCTAATTATCTCACTAAATTTTTAGGATTTTATTATTTTTGTTTTAACAGTGTTTACCATAGATGTATTCTTATTAAATTGTGGGTTTGTATTCTTATTAAGCTTCATGCTTTGCTGTTTATGACAACAAATGAGTCATAGAGTATAGTTGCGAGAAATTGTGTTCTTGAACTCCTAAAGTTGTCGATATTTTTGAGAAAGCTAAAGAGTTTTTTGTTTCTAATTCATCACATTGCATGTATGAGTTTTATGTGCTGATTTTAGATTATTGTCAAGTCATTTCTTTTTCTTTTTGATGTATTGATGAAAATTGTGAACAATTTAGAAGGAAAAACTTTAGAAGTATGATCTCTCTCAAGCATGAAAAATACCTGGGCGACTTAGCTGAAGGAAATGTAACACATGAGCATTTTTTTTTCAAACAAGATGAAAAGTGAAAAAAAAATTGTTACTCTAGATTGGCTTTCTCTACACTTTTTTTTTCTCAAGTTAATATTTGTTTAGTGCAAAGTTCATTAACAAAATATTTTTGCATATTATGAGTTAAATTCTAAATGACATTACTTGATTCATGTAGTGAGTTTTATATACTAAAAAAAAGTTGTGTTATGAATAAGATTGTGCTTACATTGCTTACTTACTTTTATTTAATAGCATATTTTAAAATAATTCATAGATTTTTAGTTTCCAGATTTGTAATTCTCATTTTCTCTATTGATTTGTTCGCTTATTTTAAAATTATCTGTATTGACTTTGACAATGTTTAGTATGATAGTGAAACTGTGAAAGTTATTAGCCAATTAAAGGATAGACATCTGAATTTAAGTTTTTTAAAAGTAAAGAAGGATATAGCAGATAAACAGACATATACATATTCATTTTTATGGAAATATATCAACAAATACAGGAAAGACAAATATTCCTGTACAAGAGCATTGTAATTCCTCTATATCTTAGTAAAGGAGATTTTTCAAAGGCTATAATTTCGGAGAAAGTCCAAGGAGAAATGTTCTTTTAATGTTGAAATGTTTAGCTGTTGCAGCATATGACACCAAAAAAAAATATACGAACAATACTACTAAAAATAGGTCTTTTAAACAAAAAAATGTAAATGGATAGATATATCTTTTTATTAGTAGCTATAATTTTTCTTACTTTTAATTTAAATTTATTCTCTAGATAATGTATTTGTTTGAGGTTATGGAAACACTTGATTACTCTGGCCAAATCCAAATCCTATTTCAAAAACAACAATAATTGTCAATTTGATAATGAAGTAATTAAGGTTTTTTCTTTCCTTTTTCAATTTAATAAAGTTGTTTTTTGTTTTAAATATTCTGTGTATTATAGTTCTATTTAATTATTTAAATTTCATACAAGTTACTAATTACTCAATACTTCATGATACAAATATAAAAGAAAAAGTATTGTATATTTTCTATTTTAAAGTAAAAGTTTTTAATAACAGACATAACATGTTACTTCTGAATTGGTCATTTTTATTACTTTTATTATTATTGATACTTTTTTTTTGAATGTGTTAGTTTTTTCTATCTATATTTACAATTTATCTTCGTGTCTTCTTGAGTAAAACAAAAGAAAAATACAATTATGAAGTGAATATAAACTATATTTAAATTGTTAATTAGTGTAAAAAATAAAAGAGCACTATTAGTGTTTAGAAAAATAATATAATGTAATTTAATATAAATTACGGTCTATGTTAATTTCTAATATTTGAGTTAAATAGCAGAAAATTTAGAACATCATTTATATTTTGATTGAATCACTTATAAATAACAACGTAACACAATATTTTATAGCATTTTTTTAATAGTTATCTTTTTTGCTTCCTTAAGAATTTTCATATACTTTTTCGAACAACATCAATGCTTTTTTATTTTTTATAACAAATAATATCCAAAATATATTTTATATTCACGTTATTATAGTCTTCATTTTTTTTGCCCGCGCATTGTCCGGGTATCTTGCTAGTTTAAAATATACAAGTTAAGCAGTTCAATACACGAGGCACAAAACAGTATTCCCCCAAATTAGCATCATCGGTGGTAACGACACGTTGCAGCAAAGAACAGTGTTCCCTCCGGTGCGCCGAAACGGGGATTTTCCCGCACAATTCCATTCTCAAAATCAAATTGCTCTCTTCCCTTTTTATTTTTGGTGACTGAAAATTAAAAAGCAACAAAAGAAAAGAAACTTAATTTTTTTTCTTCATCTCACCACCCCCGCCACCCCCACATCCTCTGATCCTCCTCTTCCTTCTCATTTTTCTCTTCATGTCACCAACTGAAAATTGTGTTTCAAGTCACCAAGATCGGCTGGGCAATCCCGTTCATCAGAATAGAACTGGAAGTTGCAAATGTGGCAGCAAGGAAAAGCCTTGTGTCGAAGGAGAAAGAACTGAGTGAACCCAGCCTTGTATCATTTTATTAATATCTCTGCCTCTTTTTTTTTTGTTCTTGACCATTTTCCTTATCTTCCCTTAGGAGGAACAAGGTGTAGAACATCTCTTCAAACACTTGCAGAATTTTTCAGACAATACGTCACAGCAGTTTGATATTGTGTGCATTCTTTTTTTTTTATTTCCTATCATACCTATTATTCATTTGTTTGTTTCAAGTCATTCATGTTTGATAAAGATATGTTTCCAATGAAAATTGTGAATCAAATAGGTATCTATTTAGAATCACCCCTATAGTGTTTTGACAAGCCCCAATTCAATTTCTAATTAGTTTGGCTGAGCTAATTACTGCTTCACATACTTGAATTTCATATGCTTTTTATTGCTCTGTAATACATTCCATTATCAGATATAAAAAGTTCTCATCGTTTCATCAAGTTATCTATTTATTTAAATTCTATTATTTTGGTGACTTTGTTTTAACTGATATTGTGCATGCTCTGTTTTCAGGTCCTTTATTTATTTAATTAATTTTGTTCATTGCAAGAGATCGTTAACTCTTCAAACCTCTATATTTAGGAGGATAGGTGGGAACATGGTAACTAACTTCATCCATTCTAATAAATCTCTTTCATCAAATCTATAATTGTCCTTTATTTATATATTTAGTCATCTATTTGTGTTTTGGCTTCTAAAGGTTCAAGTTGGAGGATAATCTTTGTACAAAGTGGGCAGTAAATTGAGTGAAAATGAGCGTCTATTGCAGCCTCTGGGTTTTCAAAGTTATTTGAAACTTTTGGTTTGAGATTAATTTTGGTTTTAGTTGACTTCTACTTTTTATTTCTCAAATGGCACTAAAATTTGGGATAAGATCAGCAAAGGCAAAACATATCTTGATTTGGCAATAAATTTGGACACTATAACTATAGCCCTTCTTATGAGTGGCAAATTCATTATATATTCCTTTAATATCTTGATTGTAAATATCCTTCATTACACATTTCTATATTGACGAGGTAGAGGATACTAGCAGAGATAGAGACAATTGACAAAAAAAGGTCAATAAAGTTTGTTATCATGTCTGTGTATTACAATTTTCTTTAAGATAGGTATCTTTTTAAAATGGAATTTTATCCAAAATGATTGTATATTCAAAAATATTAGAAAATACTAATTTTTTTATCTTACAATAAAATACATAACAAAAAATGAGTGAAAATAGAGAATAAAAATGCCAGATAAAAAGAGATAATACTGATAATTTTTTGTCAAGGATCTAATTCATTTAAATTAAGAAAAAATAACAGTAAATATGAAAGAATAATTTGTAACTGATGATGTTATTGTAACAATTGATGAACTCAAAGAACTTGAAATTCCACGATGGTGGTTACTATTTTGTTTCATTGTTTTTTTTTCATTAGTTGAAGTTAAGATGATGGCATTGATTGTTTTTAACCTTTTCTTCCTACTAGGTGCATCTTTGATTGGTTCATTTGTCAAATAAAAAATTCTTGCTGCATTTTCTGTTCCTACTAGGAAGAATTCATGCAATATTTTGAAATACAAGAGTCTGATCTTGAAGTAATTTCAAGACCTTTGCTATTTTTTAGATTTCATTTGATATATATATTTTCTATTTAAGATGCATAATCTATTGAATTTGCATTTATGCATCATTAGGTAAGTACTTTAATTATTCTGTCTCTTTGATAGTGTGATTGCTTGAATTGGTGGCATGTTTTTTGACTATGATACCCAGATATTTATTTCATTTCATTTTGGATTTCATATACACGATTAAAAAAATCATTATTCCTTCTTTAAATTCGTGTTTATTATGCCATATCTGCCCCTAATGATTCTTTCTGTTTCTGATTGTGTGCATCAAAGTTACTGATTTCATATGATTTCTTATTTATAGTAGTTCATTTGTGAAATTATAAGGTGTGTTGACTGAAGATATGAGAGATATATCAAGGCATTTTTTCCCCTTCAATCATACTCCAAGTGTAATTAATAACCAAAATTTCTATTTTACAATTCATTCTATTTTAAGCAAGAACTGAGTTGTCACAATATCAAAACAAGAAAATTTTGATGCAGCTTTGTCTCCGGTGCATCTATTCTTTTATAATATTTGTTTTATACATAAAAGAGAATTGTAATCTTACTTTAAATTACTTACATATATCATCTGTCTAGACTGATAATAAGTTAAGTGAGGTGATATAGAGTTTAAAATAGTTAAATTATGTTATTCACCTAAGGCCCCGTACCATCCCATCTAAATTGAACACTGCTAATTGCCATTGTAACTGATGCAATTTTCAATTCTCATGGCCGCATTCAAGTTTTTTTTTTTACATTTTTGAACTTCTTAAAAATCAGTTTGTTTATTTATTTTTGTTTTGATTGGTGTCGAATGACTAATATGTGATTAATGATCCGGCTTTGTCAGGTTGAGGCTTAATTGGTCACGAACCTCATCTCGCACAACACGTTTGATGAAAATGCTCCCTACACATTCACTGTGTTATCATTTTGAGTTACGGGCTCTGAAAACATTGTTTAAGTGACTATAGCAAATTATAAATTCTATAAAAAAAATTCTTTTGTTGGTTTCATGGTTTAGTTATTAGATGCAGAGGATGATCCTTAGTTGATAAATCCAATGGCTTCTTAAGGTATGCGCTTTTTTTTATCTAGAGAACATTGGAGGCTAAAAAACAAGCAGACTAAAGTCCACATGATGCTTCCAATGAGCTTTAGGTAAATATTGCAAGTTTGTTCTTTCTTTTTGTTTCTTCTTCTTACATTTAGTTTTTATATTTTTAGGAATACACGCTGAAGTTCTATTCTTGATTATAGAGAAGTTCTCCGCAGCAATTAGTGCGTCCATCATTAGTGTAATTAGAATGGAGACATCATTTGGAAAATATGGCATAAGGGATTTTTTTGTTTAGTTTGTGTATAATTTTATATTTCATGAATTATGTTCTTTTGTTTCCAACTTACCAAGTGACTACAAGAAAGAGTATGTTAAACAACAATGTTGAAAGAATGGAGTTAATTTTGAGGGTGTTTGGAAGTTTTTAATAAGTTAGAGTTTAATAAAATGTTTGAGAGAATTAAATTAATTATGGAGAGAATTCTTTGATTAGGAACTAAAAGAATATAATTGAAATAGAACATGTAGAGTATGTTTGAAATAATTATTTTGTCCTTTAACTATTACCACTAACTTCTTAGTGAGGATAATTTTGGTAATATCATAGTTCATGAGAATATAATTGAAAATTAGACCACTTTTTGTGTGATTTGATTTAAACCGAATCATGAAAATTGAATTCTTACTAGAAATCAAATTTGCGTTACTTTTTACTACTTAAGTATAAAAATGAATTTTAACACTAACTGAATTGAAATCACAATGGTATTATTCCTATTATTACTGCATCTAGAAACAACACTAAATGAATTGAGTATTATCTCTATAATATTCTTCATGTCTTTCTTTTTTTTAATTGAAATGATGACAAGTTATTTTAAATTTTACAAATATTTTAAAAATAATAAAGATGATCGTTTTTTTTTACACTAAATAAAATAACCAACAATTCTTTATATTCACGTCATTCTAATTATGTGTTGCTGCTAGTTATCAATAACATGTTTTTTGGGTTTAGTTTGGTCAATTTTTTGGTTTTTTTGGAAGGTGATTTAGCTAAGAGTAGCTGGGCCTGTTACTTGACATTTGAAAAATAAAACAACCAAGATTGGACACAATTAGGTCTCGAAGATCAACATCCATAAGTGTCGAGAGACGAAAGCGTTGTAGATTGATTTCTGGTCCTGCAAAGTCTGCCTCGCTATGATGTCCTCCAAACTATCATACAAAGCAATTTATCATTACTATCTAAGAGAATTTGTATGTTCTGTCACACACAAATTAAAGAGCATCCAAGAAATGAAAAGAAATACCATAAAGAAAGTTAGAATCTCTTCGGGAATCTGCAAGCAATTTTTGGAAACAAAATTAAAAAGAAATCAGAACAAGCATGAAACGAAACAGAAAAAGAAACATGCTGTAAAAAAATTAAAAATAAAAAGTTAAAAGAAACAATCATTTTACTCTGAATTTTTATTTCAATTTATATATCTAACTATCTATATCAGAAACGTGACATATACCATCTTCATTATTTCAGTATACCAGAGATGATTTCAATTTATGATCTTCTATGATGAAAAAAAGTAACGGAACGTGGAGAGAGAGAGAGAAGTACAGAAGGTTCATAGTCAGAGTCGTCAAAAGAAGGCTCAGAGTCAGAGTCGTCAGAAGAAGGTTCAGCATCAGAGTCTTCAGAATAAGGTGGTGTCGGTGGTGGCGACGGGTGTGCCGGTGGTTGCCACGGAGAGCTTGCTTCTTCCCCCATTTTCTCTTCTTCTTCTTGATCACTAACTCTTTGATACACAGTTTCTTGCACTTCACGCAAATCAATCAAGTACAATTCTTGAAGAAACCATGCAACTAGTTAACACTATGACAAGCTGGTTTTTCTTTTAAATTTTAAAGCGAAATTTGTTAAAGGAAAATCTTCTGCACGTTGTAAAAACTTATCTCAGTTAGTTGATGATCAACTAAATAACTAACTCTCTTTTTAAGTTTAGTTTAAAAGATGGGAATGTTTTAGGTGGGGAAAATATTTTCTGGTACTTGAAGCACTGAGGAAAAAGATTATTAATTGAGGGCCGAGATTACTCAAAACAAGAAGTTGTTAGTATTTTTAAGTTTGACCCATGATTTAATGTATTTACAAACCCGTATAGCAGATGGTTTGGTCAGACCGATGGTTTTATGTATTTTTTTGGGATAGGGTATATTGATGAGTGGTTGATTTTTTTTTTGGATCTGGCCACATGGCCCGCACCCACACAACCCACCGAAAAAAATACTGCAATATAAACCTAAACCCCCCATAAAAGCAGCTCGAATGACCATGGACAACCCACTCAAAAATCAAAATGCATATTTTCAAGACCAAACATTACTCCATATGTGTATTATGTTACCCAAATCTTCCTGCACAACTTCATCTTCTACAATGACATGAAATATTTTTTAAAAAGTTTGAAGGAGAAGGAAAAAATTTTATAATAAATCCCAAGTGATTTCAATAGTTGAATTAATTTGAAACTTGGTGTATGTAATAATAATAATAATAATAAAATTATTATTATTATTATTAATTATAATATTTTAAAAAAATCTTAACCTTTATTAGTTTTGAAAATTATCATTTTTATTTTATAAAAAGTTTTCCCTATTTTTGATATTTCAACACTCAACAGTCTCCACTGCCAAAGCAGCTACCAGAGCATTCGAAAATCCATCTTCAAAACCAAATGATCCTTTCTTTCTGGTCCATCCTTTTACACCTCCCTTGAAAGAATAGGTGATTATATAATGAGTCATTAAAGTCTGTGGTACATACAAAATTTAGATCTCTAATCTGAATAATTGTCGATCCCAACAAGTTAGATACATATCCTTTTGATTAAAGGCCATCTCCATCGAGGATAATTCTATTTACTGTAGCAGTAATGTGTACAAGGTGAACTCAAACACATTGATTCTCCCTAATCTATTATCCTAATTTCTAACTAATCTAACGGAACTAAACTAAGATTTTCACCACATTGCACTCTAATTTCTGGCCTACCATTGTTTTGATTAGCTCTTCAGTATTATAAATCCTTTTTACAAAATAATGCACACCACAAACCTTTTCTAGCAGTTGCGCTGCCACCAGAAATCCATCCAATATGAAACAGTAAACTATGTTCACAACAACACTACCTGAAATAACAATGCAATCACAAATTCAGCCATCATTCCATCTGCAGAAAATTAAAGCATTGCAGCGAAGGAGATATAAAGAAAATCAAAAGCACACACCTAGTCCATGAATTGAAGCTGCACACTCAAAAGAAGCCGTGAAGCAAATCATTTTCTTCGGCAGAACACCACACATTGGCCATGCTTCAGAATCACTCCTTGAGCAACTTGCTGAATCTGAATCTGCAAAGATTAAAATAAGAGTAAATTTTAAGTTTCTCTGCTAACAAATTGTCTCAAGAACAAACCAAATAACAGCTAGAAGCAAATTTAGTACCACTAGAGAAGAATCACTACTTGAACTGCTGGAGTCAATTTCTGTCCATTTGATCACAGTAACAAATTAGTATATATGGTAAGAAAATAAGTACGATGCTATATAAAATAAGCCCAACCCATTCAACAGATAAATGCACAAAAAATGAGAGGGTTTTTACCCCATTGAATTTATTGGATGCTGCATTGTTGTTGTTCAAGTTGTCAAGTAGTGCCTGCCGCTTTATTTTGCTCATCATCTTCTTCCAATTGGTCAATAATCGATCAAGTTCTCAAAGGGTTTCAGTGTCAATAGCCTCAATATCAAGCTCAATCTCATCCTCGTCCTGCTTCAGATTCCCATTCCTCTTCCTTATGATCTGTATCACCTGCTCCATTTTCTCAAGAGGCAAACTCTGCAACCCAATACCCAACTTGTGTTTCTCCTCAAGGCTCATCTCTCTCTTATTGGGGTCCTTTGCCTCAGGTCCTTTGCCTTATTGGGGTCCTTCTCCCTACAAACAACTTTGAAGTATCTCAGCATCTCATCGTGAAGCCTCTCTATATTTTTCCTAGGTACCAAAAATAGAGTCTCACGTGATAGAAATTATGCAGCAACAACAACAACATTAAAGAGGGATTGATGAAACTGAAGAAACTCACCAGTTTGACATCACCTTTGCGGGCGCAAACATGAAGAGACGTCCAACCTCTATCTTCGGTACCAACACTAGGCCTCAGCATGCGCCTCCTCAACGGGATTCTCCTGAACAACACTGGCTACGCCTCCAGCATCTCTTCTCACTCCAACACCCAAAAACGACACCCCCAAAATAAAAACGACCATCCAATAAAAAAAAAACCCTAATACAAATCCCCAAAACGACTATTCTTTGTTTTCGCAGGAAACAGCAGGGAACAGACAAGAGTAATAGACGTATAAAGGGAAAAATTAGCGAGAGTGATGAGCGACGCAATAGGAATTAAAAGGATTCAAGCCAGGACCGAATACGCGAAGGTTCTGAAGGACAATGATGGAGTTCATGAAGGGAGAAGAGTTGATGATCATAATTGATTATGCGAATATTAGGGTTTTTGATGAAGAAAGAGGAGTATTGAGAACGGGATCAGGGGATTGAGGTGATTAATGGGAATCAGATGAATCCTTTCTTGATTAGGATTAGGGTTGATGGGAACATGGAGATCAATCCTTTCTTCATGATCTTTTGTAGAACCTGCGAGCAAGACTTCATCAAGTTTTAATCTCTGAATTCGATCGTTTCAAATCTTTGGTGATGGAATTCATCGGAAACAGCCGTTTGTTGCCGGAGACTTTCTTGGTGGACGATTTTTGGGAGGGCCATTAAAATTCTGCCTGGATTAAAATTCTCTATTCTCGACTCCAATCCAATTTAACCATACATTCAAATTTACCCCACATATTAATTAAAGTTTATTTGTGAACTTTTTATGATTTGTGAACCGGTCTCAATATTTTTTATTAATTTATTTCATTACTTGGTCCATCAAAGACTAGAAAATACTTTTTCCAACGAAGAAAGCTCCTTACAAGATCCCAAAACTAATGTTAGCCAAACTGATTAACTATGTGATCCAAGAATCGACAAAAGTTAACACGTGAATAGCTTAGTTTCAAAACATTTCTCCTTCAATAGTAAAAGTTTTATTTATTTTTTAGATGTGTATGTCTAAAAGGAGCATAATCATTATGTATTTATTAGATATATTATATTTGTATAAACTATTAAATTTGGTTAGATGAAAATTAAAGGTTAATATAAAAAAAATATTGATGAATTCTAATAAATATATAATATCTAGTATATAAATAAATGCTTTAAATGATAATATTTTAATACATAATACTTTAAATAGTAACAGAATTTTTTATTCTTAAATAATTAAATATAAAATATATAAATACAAAAATATGAGTATTTTTTATTCAATAAAATTAATTATTATACAAAAAAATTTTTATAATATTAAA
>NC_029775.3:105467366-105469317 GCF_000817695.3 Arachis duranensis
ATATATATATATAATTCTACTCTATTCTTTATATTTTAACATATAAACTACCCTTTATGACATGTCACTTTTTAATTGGTTATTATGTTAACTATGATTAAGCTATTTTGTAATTAAAAAATTATTTAAAAAAATAATTGTATAATTTGATAAAATACTAAAAATTGAATCTTTGCTCTCTGAAACCTCGTTGTTTCTCTCTCTGATTGCTCTTCTGTATTGATTTCAATTTGTAGTGAATTTGCGATTAGTTAAAGAGAGTGTATTTGATCATGCTGCTATTTTGTAGTTGTCTTTAACTCTTTAGTTCACATAATTTCGCATCACATATAAATTCTTGATTATCAGGATGCATTAATCTATGATTTAGGGTTGTGATAACTATTGCATATATTAAAGTGATGCTTGAATTAGATATGCATTTGGTCCATCCTTCTATTAGAATTTAAATTGGACTATATCAAGTAGTTCAAACCCGTTCTTTGGAATGGCTATGGATCATTGGATTGCACACAAGATCCGTTGCATTAGATATTCAAAGGATACTTGCATCTTTACCCTCCGCTTGGAGTTACTCTCTGCTTGGAGGAAATATACTTGACTCAACAGAGAATGTGTTTTTCAATGGAAGAGTGGAACGAATTTAAATAATAATGATTTGGTAGAAGAATATAAATAATTTACAAAAATTATATAATTATCTATCTTAAAAAAATATTTAATTATAAAATGGTCTTACTTTAGTTAAGATGTTAATTCTCATTGAGTTAAATTAACTCAAATTAAAATTAAACATCTAATTAAAATGTGTCACATCATAGAGACAAATCTACATGTTGTTTTAGAGAGAGTTTGATAGAATTCACCTATATATATAAATTTAGTCGAGTTAGAGAATAAAAAATTTAACTAAAACAATAAAAAAATACCTAAAAACAATAAAAATAAAAAATGATCTTATTATAAATATATAATTTTAAATATTATATATATGAAACTTTAAATGTTAATTTTAATAAATAAAAAATATTTATTTTTTGTATTTATATGTTTTATATTTTTAATTACATAAGTTTGATTAGTTTAGGTCTTACTAGTATAAGTAAATATATAATGTGACAGGCATGTATTCCAAAAACACTACAGTGAAGGTATTCATCCAACGGTGCGTGGTCGAAAAACGAAGAAAAATCTTAAAGAAGAAATAATGATAAATCAAATTGAATGCACCTAAGAGTTTGTCTCATAGAGATGACGACCTAAACTGGGAGTTCTTTGGATTTCACGGAGCAACTTGACAGAGCTTGCTAGAATGGCAGACGACATAGAAGTAGAACCTTCAAAAATCAACTGGTTGCGAGCTTTCCAGCAGTTCCAGCAAATGATGGCAAGCAATTGAGGATTACGGTCAGCATTCTTCAACGAGTTAAGCATCTCTGTTAATGCAGTCCACCATGTCTAAAAGTCGTTAGAATTCTGAAGAGAAAGACAGTCACGAAGATAACTCTGAGACCATATTTCTTTAATTTTAGAGCAATCGATCAAACAGTCTTTAATTCTAGAGCAATCGATCAAACAATGAGTGACTGTTTCCGTTGCTTCATGACAGCAAGGGCATATTGGTGATATAGATGGGATACGGTGATGAATCTGAGCAAGCACCGGAAGTCGGCCATGGAGAGCTTTCCAAATAAATAGCTTAATTTTGTGAGGCAAGTTCAACTTCCATAGATCAATCCACGGCTTTTTCTGTTGCATATAATTAGGGCAAAGTTCCAGAGGCGGATGGTAAAATAAATAGCCAATTCTGTAACTTGAAGCTGTATCATATTACTTGGATTTGTTCAAATCCCATTGCAATTTATCCCTACTCTGCTGAATTTTAACTGACAAAATCCTATTTGCAACGTCTTGGGGAAATAGTTCTTGAATGAGATTCTGATTCCAATTT
>NC_029775.3:105469428-105472945 GCF_000817695.3 Arachis duranensis
TTAAAGGATACGGAGGAGGCAGCCAAGGATCCTCAAAGGTTCGGATATTCTCTCCAGTACCCACAACCCAATTAAGACCTTTTTCAACAATCTTTCGGCCTTCCAGTATGCTCCTCCATCCCCAAGAAGGTAAGACTCCAATTTCTGCCGTTATAGCATTACCATTGCTAAAGTATTTACCTCTTAAGATTTTGGATAATAAGAAAGTAGGCTATGTTACAAGTCGCCAAAACTGTTTGCCTAAAAGCGCCAGATTTTGGATTCTGAGATCTTTAAATCCAAGGCCTCCTTCTTTTCGTGGGCGAGTCATAGTGTCCCAGCTAATCCAAGCCATCCTCCTTTCAGAACCTTTTTGTCCCCACCAGAATTGAGAAAGTAGAGAGTGAATTTCCGAAATTAAACCATCAGGCAACTTGAAGCAAGACAATGTATAAATAGGAATCGCTTCTCCCACTACCTTAAGCAATACGTGTCTACCACCTGACGAAAGAAGATTGCGCTTCCACCCTTGGATTCTTTTCCGAACCTTTTCTTTGATCATACTAAAAGAAGCCTTTTTCGATTTAGAGACTGTAGAAGGCAAACCAAGGTATTTATCCTGAGCCCCAATATGATTAATATTCATAGAGTTAGCTAGTAGTGTACGAGTAGTGGATGGAGTGTTGTGGCTAAAGAATACAGTAGATTTATTAAGATTTACCCTCTGGCCACTGATGCTTTCATAATAATTCAATAAATGTAGGATATTTGAACATGCTTCAGGATTAGCCTTACAGAATAAAATGGAATCATCAGCAAACAGGAGGTGGTTGACCTTGGGACATCGCCTATGTATCTGAAGACCATGAATTAGTCTATTTTGTTCTGCCTTGTGTAGCAAGAAGGAGAGACCTTCTGCACAAAAAAGAAAAAGATAGGGGGATAGAGGATCTCCTTGTCGAATACCTCTATTGGTTTGAAGAAACCATAAGGTTGTCCTTCCACAATAACAGAATAAGAAACAGTTGTCACTAATTCTCGAATCCACATGATCCATCGAGAGTCAAAACCAAACTTCTCCAATATAAACCAAAAAAAGTGTCATTCCACCCTATCATATGCCTTACTCATATCTAATTTTAGCGCCATTTCATTTTCGAGACCCCTTTTTTTGTTCTTCAATTAATGCATACACTCGTGAGCAATTAGGATATTATCAGAGATTAATCTGCCTTTAATAAGAGCACTCTGCGTAGGGCTAATTAGTCTATTCATCATACTCTGAAGCCTATGTACAAATACTTTGGAGATAATCTTGTAAAAGACTGAAGATAGGCTTATTGGTCTTACCTGAGTCATATCTTTAGCATCAGAAATCTTGGGAATAAGACATATCTGAGTGTGGTTAAAACCCTTCAAGATTCTGCCCCCAGAAAAGAAGCTCTTAACTGCTTGAAACACATCACCACTAAGTATGTTCCAGAAGCTTTGAAAAAATTTTGCTGTCATACCATCATCTCCTGGAGTACTTTGAGGATGAATGCTAAATGTTGCGCGTTTCACTTCCTCCATAGTCACTGGTTTTTGAAGCCTACGGTTCATGTGAACTGTAACCTTAGGTTCAAAATCAGTAAACAGAGGTTCAGGGTTCTCATGACAAGTGGAGAAAAAGATGTCCTTGAAATAAGATTCAGCCACAGAAGCAATACCAGCATTTGAAGTAGCCACTTCACCATCATTGCCAGTTAGTTGCCAAATTCTATTCCTTCGGGTTCGATTTCTAAATTTCTGATGGAAGAAAGCTGTATTCTGATCACCAGATTTAAGCCATTTGACTCTAGACTTATCTTTCCAATAAGATTCCTCATTTTGCAATGCTTTTTCAAGTTTGTCCTCTATTTCTGAAATGATGTCGCCTCTATGAATTCCTGCTAAACGAAGTTCCTCTAATTCCGACTGTAGTAAATCAATCTCCACCTTCGAATTAGATATGTGTTCTTGCTACCATTTGACAATCTTATGCCGACAACGCTTTATTTTTTGAGCTAGGATATACATGGCTGAACCATCAATCTGTTCATGCCAAACCTCTCTAACAATCTGGCGTATTTCATCATTGGAACACCATCTTTCTTGGAATTTGAATCGGCATTTAGATCTCTCAGTTCTCGGATTAGAGTCTAGGAGAAGAGGGGCATGATCCGAGCGTGATTCTGACAGTCTAAGAACCGTTGCATTGGGATAGAGTTGCTGCCAATCAACTCCTACCAGGAATCGGTCCAGTCTTTCCTGTATCAACTCATCACCCCTCCGTCTATTTGACCAAGTGAATGGTCTTCCGACCATACCAATATCAATCAGCAAATTATCATCAATAAAACTATTAAAGGTTTCAATAGAAGAAGGAGATTTAGCACCCCACCTTCTTTCTCCAATTGATTAGAAATGGCATTAAAATCCCCCATTAACACAACTTTACCATCGAACTATTGGGTGACTGAAGTTAATTCAGCAAATTGAGCCATTCTATGTTGATCATTTGAACTGAGATAAACACCTAGAACACCATAGGGATCATTAGAACCAGCTGTCAGAACTGATGCCGCAATGAAAAATCTACCATGCTGTAAAATATGAACAGTGCAACCATCCCTCCATGCCATTGCCAAACCCCCTATAATCCATTCGGATCTACAATAAACCATTCCTTGAAACCACAAGATCTTAGTTTTCCTTCAACTTGTCGAGATTGATTTTTTGTTTCACAGATAAAACCAACCTCGGGGGAGTAGGATTTGCAAATCCCTTTAAGATTGTGGATTGTCAGGGGTCTCCCCAAATCCCGACAATTCCACGAGAGCAGTTTCATATTTCTTTGAGTGCCACTTGAAGGCTGGCACCCTCCACCGTCATAGCAATTATATGAGGGTTCTGAATCTCTGATTTGTTGCTCATGGTGTAGAGAAAATCAGAATTGGTATTCAATGATTCCAAGAGACATAAGATATATGGAATGAGTGAATTAGAAAATGGAATAAATTAAAAGAGCAATGAATTGGGAGAGAAAACGAAAATTAAGGAGCTAAGTGGAAAAGAAATTAAGAAAAAAATAAAAAATAGAAGAAGATGGAAAAGAGTTTGACGAAGAAAAAGACAAAGAAAGGTGTAACCATGGAGGCGGCGCAGTGAAACCCTAGCAGAGCGTCAGGCGCTAGATGAGGAGTACGTACTCCCACTGATATAAATTATTAAGTTTGATTAGTTTAGGTCTTACTAATATAAGTAAATATATAATGTGATAAGGATGTATTTAGAATTATATTATTTTTATTACGTTTTTCAAAAAAAACATGAAAAAAATAAAAAAAGTTAATATTTTCATATATTATATATAATATTTAAAATAAATTATATTTTCAAAATATTTTGATGAAAAATTATTTTATATAATAATATTTTTAACAAAATTAGTTAATTAATAAATTTCGAATATAATAATCTAATTATTTGTTAAGTAATATAAAATAAAAATTTAATT
>NC_029775.3:105473050-105476242 GCF_000817695.3 Arachis duranensis
TATTTAATAAACTTAATTAGTTAATAAATTTTAAATATAATAATCTAATTATTTTTCAAGTAATATAAAATAAAATTTTAATTATTTTATATTTTTATGATACAATTAAAATTTTATTTTAATATAATTTTTTAATATCATAAATTTTTTTTTGCATAATAATTAATTTTAATGAATAAAAAATACTCATATTTTTGTATTTATATATTGTATATTTAATTATTTAAGAATAAAAGATTTTTTACTATTTAAAACATTATTTTTTTTTTGTGACTACCATTTAAAACATTGTGTATTAAAGTATTGTTATTTAAAGTATTTATTTATGTACTAGGATATTTTGTATTTATTAGAGTCCATCAATGTTCTTCTTTCATATTAGCCTTTGATTTTCATCTAATCAAATCTAATGGTCTATACAAATGTGACGCATCCAATAAGCACATAATGGTTGTACTCGTTTTAGACATACCCTAATAATAATACTAATTTTTTTACATTTACCCCAAACATTTTTTAAATTCATACAGTGGAACCCTAATATCTTTTTATGTAAAGTGTAAATTCACCGCACCCTCCAATCTGTCCAGAACTATCACCACCCACTCCACCCTTCTCTTGTTTTTGCCCTCGCCGTCGCCGTCCAGCCAGCACTCGCTGCCGGTCTCATCTCATCTCCCGGCGTCGTTCCTAGGCTCGCTCTCCCCGTCTCCTCTTCTCCCTTGTCTCTTCTCTCTTTTCTCTTCTCTCTTCGAGTCGTCATCAGCACTGTGGTGCTCCGTCTTCCCCTTCATCCTCCACTTCCAGAGTTCCAATGGAACCTCAGTCTCAGGTATAAATTTGCTTAATTGATTTCATTTTTTTTGTTCCAATACAAATTAAGAATGCTTGTGTACATTCATGAAGCATGCCAAATTGTTTTTCAATAACACAGTGAGTACCTATTAGTCTTCATCGGTTCTTCCTCTCTCGTTCCGTTCCTTCCACTCCCTCTCTCCAAATCTACGATTTTTCACTTTTTTTTTGTTAAATTATGATTACAATGGAATCTGTAACCTAGAACAGTGAATAATTTAAGATTATGAACTGGAAAGTATGTGAGAATTGGGAAATGTTATTTTCTTCGTTGCTTATTTGGAGATTTTGTAGATATAAGATTAATGCATTTTTTAAATTAGTGGTTCATGAATGATGACAGCTAAAATAAAATGGTCTCATTAATTTTGCTTATTTGATTCTGGAGTTTAACTATGTGGAGTTCATCTCTTTGTTTTAACAAGTTTTGAGAATCTTTCGTATAGGAGAAAAATAAGACCTATCAATTTGTTTATATGTTAGGCTCTGAATTTAGAAATATGTAATATTGAGTTCTTCTAGCAATCTTTTTCATTATTTCAAGCCAATATGGACTTAACATGAAATTTGTATAGACATCAAAAACATTTTTAATTTGAAGACTTTGACTTATTAAGCTCATACTTCTAGGTGAAGTGATTCTCAAGAGTACAGGCATGAACTTGAAAATGCAATTGACATGTGACACTCTTATGTATATACAGCGGTTGCATAACTTGATTGTCAAAGAACAGATCTCTGCATTAATGCTGAACTTTTGAAGAGCAATTCATATAGGAACAAGGTTCCTAGAGGTTTACTTATTTATAAGACTCCTTGTAGCAGTAGATACATGATCCAAGAAAAGAACCAAGTTCCATGAAGAGCTATGGCATTTCAGCTTGAGGATACATTGCATTTTCATTCTACTGATATTTAAAGGCATTCTTATAGTTCTAAATTCAAACCCAGATGTCCAATCAAAAATATAATTAGGACTGTATTCCCTTATGTAATGTTATGGTTTTTGTAAGTTTCACTGCTATGAAAAACAATGTAGTTTGACTGAATCACACCAGAATGTAAATAAAAGTGTACTATATTCTTTTTGAAAATTCTTCAGTTTTAGAAAATAAAAATGTACTATGCACATTATAATTTCTTTGATTTTGAGATTCTTCCTGTGTAATCATGGATGTATACATGTAAATAATTTTACAATATCTTTCACTGATTGGATAGCATAATTTTTTATGTAGATTGTACTCACATGTATACATACAAGATTACACAGAGGAAGAATCTCAAAATCAAAAAATTATAATGTGCAGCTTCTATTGATTTTACGTTAAATCTAGGATAGATATATGTAAAAGAAATGTCATGTTTGATTTGGGTCTACATATATTTATAATAATGTATCCGAGATACTCTTGTTCTTATTTACGTATAAAAGCAACTTCCTACCTATAGTTGAGTTTTGTTTCTCAATTTTATACCATAATATAGACACATTGTTGTACATAAAAAGGACAAAATATCCAGGTCAAGAAACTTCTAACATATATGAGAGCCCATCGTCATTGATATTCCTTTTTTCAAGGATCCTTCGATTTCAAATATGCTACTTTTGTCTTTCACCTTCTACCTTTGCAAACTTTAGACTCATTTCAGAGTATCTTTCTTGCATCTCTTTCAGCTCATTTTCCATCAATTTGTTGCTTTCCTTCAACAATGATAATTCGCTTAACATGTCGTTGCAAAGGTTGCCATCCCCATTATCCACTCTGGAGATATCTGCTTCTTTCTTTGAGGAATTTGCATTACTGCCTGGACAAGAAAATGATCAACAATTAAGAGAGTTAATGTACCAATGTTTTCCAAGCTTGGCCAAAAATCCATCAAAGTTAACACAATTAATAGAATTAAGTTACCTGCACACAACGCTATCACATAATCAAACATCTCTATCACAAAGTTACAAATTCAGATATAGTAAAAATCAAATATGAACTACAAGTTCTTATTGATCATGTGCTTCAACAAAATTTCATGAAGATGTCTAGTTCTCAAGTATTATTCATCTTGAGCATTCATTGCTTTTTCCGTCAAAAATTGAATGCAAATACTATGTAAATTCTTATTTTGACCATTCTTCCAGCAATATAGCATGAAATTTTTAGAATTAAACTTTGCACATCTTGTTGTTATCGTACCATCTGCAATTATGAAAAAATTGTCATTGAAAAAATTCTTACAAGATTTGAGGAGGAGTTTGGAATCACCATCGGGGCGTCAATGACCACGGTACCACATGATTATCACCATCTGCGTCTTCTTCGTCACCTAAATCATGTA
>NC_029775.3:105476252-105481504 GCF_000817695.3 Arachis duranensis
TGTCCTCGATAACAATTCAACATTAGTATCATGGCCTCCTTGTCGTTAAATTTGCCAATGAAGTTGAATATGTTATTGTTCTGAAATTGAATAAATAAAAAAGAATTTGTACATTCAAGTCTCAAAAGTACAATTAGTGAAGATCTAATTACATAAAAAACTTGTAGAATTTTACAAAATAAAATCAAGAATAGAAAACTTTATTTAAAACCAAAAGCAATCTTAAAAAAAAAATAATTAGAACAAAATTAATGGCCTGCTCATCGAGAATCGGAGTAAGCAGTTAGAACGGTGGCAGCAACGTCAATGACCACGATATCACTGGTTGTCCCTGTCGTCCGGCACCTCGTCATTGCTTAAACCTGTAATCTTCCTCTTCTTCATTCTCGTTGTCATCGTCGAGATCGGTGCCATGGTCTCTTCTCTTCAATGTTGCCGTTGGTAAAGCCGGCAACCATCATCCAAGACTTTGTTTTCAAGCATGTCGTTGGAAGTCTTCCATAACATTTTCGGACCGACCGTGAAGGCAGGGTAGGGTTTTGTTGCCGCTTTCAATGTTTGATTTGTCTTACAAATAACGTAGGGGTGCTTTTGAAATATTCAAAGACTTGTGATCTATTTTCCTAATTTCTAGAAGTTGTTTATGGAGTGAATGTAAACCATTGGATCTTCTATCGGTTTAAATCAACGCTTTTAATACTATGGTGCATCAGAAATGCCCAAAAGACTTGGGCTGATTTTAGACTGATCCTCAGCTCCACTAGATAGAAGCGTCTACAAAATAGGGCAATTAATGAAAAGAAAGAGGAAAAAATTATATATGCTCCTCAAGGAAATTACAGATAATGGTAAATAATGAAATCTTTTGTTTTATGAGAAGTTGCCATTTTTATAACCTGAAACACTACATAATGGACAATTAAGTTCATCACATTTTGACATCATCCGACTATATATCTTGAAACAAAATTAAAACAACTTTTCCATAACTATCCATGATTTACAATTTATGGTTAACGCTGTGGCCGCAATATTGTTATTGTGGTGTGCACATATTTTTTTCTCTATATTAGCAATTTAAAACCATGGACAACATTTAAAAAAATATCCAAATTGATTTTCAACCAATTTTAAATTGTATATTTTGATTCTAATATATTTTTATTATCTAAAAATTCTTAATAATTATTTCTGTTGCACAGAATAATGATCTATTTGTCAATTTAAAAATGACTAATTTATTTATACGGATGATATTTTTTATGTTTAATTGTCTTATAATAAAATTTTATTGGGAACTTATAATTTTTTAGAGATCAATTTGGGTGTTTAGAGAACAATGCACAAGTAGTGTTTGATAAATTACTCGAAAGAAAAGTTGTGAGAAGAAGAGTAAGATGGAGCTTCCTCTTAGTAAAAATGTTGATAAATACAGGATGTGGTTGTTGTGAGGTTCATTGTGAAGAATGCAGGTAGCAGAATTGAAAGAGGGGATTGAGAAGAAAGTTCTGGAAGAAGAGTGTTAGTAGGTTTAATTCGGGAAAATGGGGTTAGGGTTTAGTTTGGAAAAAAGAGGAGTAAGGGTATTTGAGGGATTTTACATTCTACCCTCCTTACAAAAATTTTCGCCCTTGAAAATTGATATAATCTGCAAGACTTTACTTGGTTTTAGCACTTTACCAAACATGAGAAAGAAGTATAAAGAGGTGCAAAAGCTACAAGATAGGTTTCCATTAAAAAGATGCGGTTGGTATTCACCGATTCACATTTCCTTGACAGCTCAAATGTACATAGCACTCTTTTTTTCGTTCGTCAATCTCCTCAAAATACAATCTTAATTCATACTCTCCTTGGTTCTGTAGTATATATCCATGGAAGCAACCGGTCTTTTGTCATGTCTTAAAATTATAACTTTTCGAACTTCAGCATCGATAAACTGTGTCCTAATGAACTGACGTATCGTTTGTTATCTGGGAGTTGCACGTGACACCAAAACAAGCACAAGTTTACTCGAAAGGATTCAAAACTTGGGAAGAGAAGAACAAACCTCACATATAGTGTTCGCACGAACGTGAAAGGATGCTTAAGATTTCAATTAAGCAATGATGTACAGAAACAATGAAGTGTCCTAGAAAGAGAGTCAATTGAATCTTAACGAGAAAATATGAATCAAGAAATTTTGATAGAAACAATAAAAGAAAAGATAGTGCATTAGGTCAAAACAAGTTTTAGTAGAATCAATGAAATACAAAGTTCACCAAAAGAAGGTAACCAAAGTCAATGGCAAATTTTTTTTTTTTACAAAGATTTATGTGGATGATTGGGGACACAATAAGACAAGAAAAGAATCAAATCAAAAACTTTTTTTAGAGAAGACCTGGAACAAGAATTCGAGAATACTAGAAGATATGATGTATCATAGTAAAGCAAGTTCAGATTACATCAAGGAGTTACATAATTCACGTAAAGGAATGCAACGTCAACACCTATGTTGTCGAGAATCTATGGGATAGCCAAAAGCACGATAAGATTGTGAGATGCATAAGATGTAGGACATGAAATTAAATAATCAAATTTCATTTCAACAAGAATTAAAACAAGGAACTCCCGATATGAAATATAACGGAATGAACGATACATCAAATCACGTAGTACGATTATAGCGCATACTTCAACATAAACCATCCCAAGAAGAACACCTAACATTCCCAAACTTAACGATTACTATTACTTAAATAAAAGAAACGAAAGAGTTTAGAAGAACTATTTCTCGCAGGTTATAATTTCTGGTCCTCCATAGATGTGACATCGCTAGATAGAATATAGATTTTTTTTTCCAACAAAACTAGAAAGTGAACAAAACAAAACAGAGTCCAACCAAACAATATCATCATAGCATAAGAGGCTTTAGGGCATAAGTAAATATTGAAATCATCGAAAAAGCTTCACCATATTCCTTATTCCATAACCATTCCTCATCAACATCATCATCAAGACTCTAAAAGGCCAAAAATGATAAGAGTATTGCAAATAACTGAGAGAACAAATTAGGAAAAGGACATAGATGTTGCATCCAAAATTAGAAGCTAGCATATATAAGAAAAAAAATAATATCACCTGGAGATTTCTACTCATAAACATCAACAACAATAACAAAACAAAATATTCAAGCACAATCAATTAAAATATAATAATAAAGGAAATATTTAGAATGAGCAAATGTAACATATAAAAAAAATCCAAAATAAATGAACGAACTAAAAATAAGAAACTCATGGAAAGGAAATATTGATAAATTTGACATTTTCAAGATCAAACTATGATCAATTCATACCCATCATTTCTCACATTAACAAGTTATGATCAAACAACTTAAGATTAAATCCAGTGACTCAAAATGAACCTATCGGTTTAAAAGAATTTAAACATTTCCAATTTTCCTACATTGCAAACAAATACCAAAGCTGTCATCAAATTAGAAAAGTAATCAATTTTTTTTCATCAAATTAGAAAAGTAATCAAATTAATAGATCAAAAATTAATGATTTTAACTAATGTTAACTGTAATGACACCGAATTCTTAAAATCAATACAAAATGATTTTTCTCAAAATCTTTATTTTACTATAAGTTTTATTGAAGGACTTCAAAAACCCGAAAAAACTTATTTTTCACACGGAATTTCTAAAAAATGTTATCATGGAAATGATTTCCCACATCTATATCATACTTTTAATCCACAATTAAATTCTATAGTAGATATGCTTGAAGAAATATTAACATCCATAAAATTTCAAAGAAATAAGAAAAAAGAGAATCCCAAGGAAGAAAAATTTCAAAACATAATTAACATAACAGATTTAAAAGTAAAACCACCACTAAAATTATGAATATTAAAGAAAAATTAGAAGAAGTTACAATGCTTTTTAAACAATTAAAAATGGCTAAAGAAAATAATATTATGGAACAAGAATTTCAAATAGAAGAAGAATTAGTAAATTCTGAAAATATAGAAAATGAAGAACACATCCTAGATTATTCAAGTGATGAAGAACCAGCAGTTCCAATACAAGTAAAATCTAGATTATTCAAGTGACGAAGAACCAGCAATTCCAATACAAGTAAAAAATGAAGCTGGAACATCTAAGGATAATCAATCTCAATTTAAATGGGAAACAGGTTTTGATAATTATGCTTTTAAAAAAGGGTTTATAAATAAAGACTCAAAATATATAAAAATACCATAAAAATACGTTCCTAAAATCCAGGAAATGGAAGGAGAAAGAATGCTCGATTTAGACTGCAAAAAGAACGAAAAAGAAATTTTCGAAAATTGGTTAAATTCCTTCTTATTAGAAGCCTTTACTAATCCAAAACTTAGTGAATTATCTGGAAGAGACATTTGGAATTACATAGGGTTTCATACTAAAGGAACTATAAGAGATTACATGACATCAATAGAAAACCAAATAATAGAAGAATTAGAAACAAAAACAACAGCTTATGATAAGATATTATATATAATGATAATTCTATATAAAGAATTTTTTGGAAAAAATATTATAGATCATAGACAAGAAGTCTATAATAAAGAATATCAAGAAGCAAAAAACCATTTAGCTAATATCCAGATATATGATTTATGTAATGTGGAGTCTTATATATGTGAATATAGAATACATTATTACAAATTAAAAGAAGAAGATAAAAATCATTATCTTAGTATGTATATAACAAAACTTCTATATCCTGTTAATGAATTTATAATGGGAAGATTTATAAGAGAAATAAATAGAGGAACAATTGAAAATAATTTTGGTGGAGCAACCTCTGCAATAAGAGAGGAAATAAAAGAACGTTGTATGCAAGAAGCAACTCAAAAAAGATTTGCAAATATAATCAGAATTTGCTGTCAGGATAATGAAGAGATACCTCAAAAACATGGTCTTAATAAAAATTTTCAAAGAAAAAGAAAATATCAATTTAGAAAAAGAAAATACTATCCAAACTGGAGAAAAAAGAGATATTTTAGGAAAGAAAATAACAATAAAAACAAAAGACAAAGAAATAACTATTGCCCGAATAAAAAAGAAAATTGTAAATGTTGGTATTGCCAAGAAGAAGGACACTACGCAAATGAATGCCAAAAAAAGAAGGATAAAAAGGATCTTACTAAACAAATAGAAATTGCTAAGTCTTGGAACCATTAGAAGAATCTGATGATAACTTAGACTATATTTTTGAATATGTCTC
>NC_029775.3:105483102-105485771 GCF_000817695.3 Arachis duranensis
TCTACCCAAGATAAAAAATATTATGTAATTTATAATGGCCCCATGAAAGGAATATATGATGCCTGGGAAAAAGCAGCACCATTTACACATCAATCAAGGATAATTCATAAAGGAGGATTTTTAACACTGGAAGAAGCAAAAGAATCCTTCAGGGAATATGAAACTCTTCATCCAGAGCAAACCCTAAAAAGAGCAGATAAAGCTCCAATTCAAACCCAGAGAACAGGGATAATAATAAACATTCCTACAAGGGCTGAAATCAAGGAAAAGAAAAGGGTCTGTAGATCAAATCTCAGAGAAACCCTTAACATATTCCTGAATTGGACTGAAGAAAAAAGGGCAATCTTGGGATATTATCCTATTGCCAAAGAACAGCTAACAAAGCTGGTTATATTTCCAGATGCTTCCCCATCTGACACCTATCAGTTTTTCCAATATGGATTAATTGATACAATTTTAATTTTTAATGATTTGAAAATTATTAGTGAGTTTTCTGCAGGATTCATTAATGCAGTAAAGAGATTTAAAAATATGATTGACAACGTAAATCCAAGGGATTAATCCCTAAAATTTACGAATAGTCAACCTATTTTTAATGAAGAAGAAGAATGCTTGGTTCCAGCACATCAAGTAATCTTCATGTCCGTCTTCCCAGGAAATTTTCAACCAATTGATCAAGTTCAAGATTTAACAATCTACAGTCATGAAGGAAGACTAGCCAGCACGCTAGCAAGGGTCTTCGAAAGAACTCAAAAGATAACAAGGGAATCTCACACAAGAATCAATTATAAAAGCAGAAATACTTTGCTTGTGTCCAGTAAAAGGAATGAAATTGAAGAAAGAGAGATGAGACTCTTAGTGGAATTTGAATCAGCATTCTACAACTTATCTGGACTCTTAGAAAAGCTCCCCGAAGGGATAAAGAGAAATCTCTGCTATTTGATAAAAGACAAAGAAGACCACAAGTGCCAGCTATGTATCTCAGAGTTATCTGAAGAAAGCAATAATAAAACAGAATCAACCAACATGATAAAGGAAGAAGACAACGCATCTGAAGGTCACATGATGAAAGAGGAGGACAGCACATCTGAAGCATCTCTCAACATTATTGCATAATGACGTAAGCGCTTAGGTCATAGAGCACCAACAATGTAGCTGGTGCAAGATAATAAACAATGACGTAAGCAATGACGTCATAAGAAGGGTAAGGATAGGAATTGTCCATCAGACCCAACCATTATAAATAGGTTGCTTAGGCAATTGTAGAAAGCATCAAACCATAGAAAGCAGGAGGCTACGAGTACTCATATGCTAAGAGAGCAAGGAGGAAGCTGCCGAGGTGATTCTATAGTTTGAAGAAGAATTCCTTTAGGAAAAACCAATTCTAAACTCCCCTCTGGAGTTAGTATCTACAATCTCCCCTCTAGAGATAAAAACATCTTATGTAAAATATACTAAATAAAGGAAGTTTTTTTCCAGAAAGGTACGCCTTTATCCTAATTTCTTAGTTATGAATTATTTAGAAAGCCTAGAATTAACAGAAGAATCTGATTATTATAGATTAACTACTTTATTAGATAATGAAAAACAGGCTGTTCTAAAAACAGAATTAAATCTAAAATCAAATGAAAATTTCAATAAACAAAATCTTTTAAAAGAAGTTTTTAATAGAAAAAATATAATATACTATGGAAAAATTCAACTTGAAGCCCCTATAAAAATAAAATCTGCCAATGGAGAACTTGAAATAGCTCTGATAAATGATGAAGAATTGAGTAAACAGATTGAGAAAATTAAGGATCAACAAAAAAGATCTAAAATTGGATGGATTCATATTAGTACTATACAAGTCTTAATCAAATCTACATATATGAAAGGAATTAATTCACCAATAAGCTTAGCAATCTGTGACAAAAGAATTACTGATGACCCAATAGATCAAATAATTGAAATTGTTCATGGAAACTTGGCAAACATAAATGTTAAATTCAATGCCCATCTTGGATATGCTATACATTTATCAACTGAAAACCTTGGAAGATCTATAAGTTTGGCTTATAAATTTCATAGAAAGAATCTAATGGAACAAAACGATGAACCTCACTACAAGAAAAAGGAACATTTGTAACAAAAAATTTGTATCAAAGTTAAAATTGTTACAAAAAAATGGTTTTTTGTAATAATAATTAATGATTGTTACAAAAGAATAATGTTTTGTAACAACATTACAAATTGTTACAAAACATGATAATATTTTGTAACAACCTATTTTATTTTGTTACAAATTATGTTAGTTTTTGTAACGAGATGGTGTTTTGTTACAAAATATTGTAATATTTTGTAACAAAAAAAAAAGAAATTGCAAAAATTCGAAATATTTTGTAAATTTTTTTTTTGTTTCAAAAACTCCAATTGTTTTGTAACAAAACAATTTTTTGTTTCAAAAACTCCAATTATTTTGTAACAAAAAATTAATTTATCACAAAATTCAATATTATTGGTAACAAATTATTTATTTGTCACAAAATCCAAGAATTTTGCTAACTAAAAAAATTAATTTAAAATATTAAATCTTTAAGATAAATTTATTTTGTTTTAAAAATTTAATTTTTTAAAATATTATTTACATTAATTAATTATTTTTTATTAAAAATTAAAGACTAAATGAT
>NC_029775.3:105485804-105527788 GCF_000817695.3 Arachis duranensis
TAAAAAATACAAACAAAAGTAAAAAATAAAAATCTTAATTCTAACCCTCATTTTCACTCTTCATTCTACTGTTCGCTACCTTCATCCACTCTCAATATTTTTATGGCTTCACTTCTCACACTCAAGGTCACGCTATCTTATTGCAGAAGGTAAAATTGCTCACTGGATTACCCTCTTTCTTTTATTTAAAATAAATTTATAGAAAATATTATTTTTTGTTTCATTACCACTCTAAAATTTAACATATTTATATATTTAAATAAATTTTTAAAAAACTTCCTTAAAAATAAAATATAGAATTCTGATTTTTTCTTTTTCTCTACTAAAATCTTAAACCCACCATAATCCAACACTCATTATTAAGCTTGTAAAATTTCTGGTTGTTAAAAAATAAATAATAAACTATTTGTGATTTATTATAGTTATTAATAATTTTATTTTTAAAAAATTAATTATCAAAAAATAATTAAATCAAAGTGATAAAATTTTAAGTTTAAAATTAATTAAAATCTATATAATTTGCATAAATATTTAATATTTTATACCCTAATTTAATTAAAATGACCAATTATTAATTTATCCAAAAGTCTCTAATTTTACATTTTCTTCCAAAATAAATACTAATTCTCAAATTAAAAATTTTAACGCTAATTTTATCCTAATCCTACCTACACACTAACTCACCCTCACTCATCCTAACCCTAAACCCTCCCAGCCGCCACACAACACAAAAACGCACAAATTCACAATTGCCCAATTGCACACACACAACACAAAAACGCACACACACAGTACAGGAAAAGAAAGGAAAAGAAAGGGAGCAGCTGGAATCAAAGAGCAAGAGAAGGAGAGGGGGAAGAGGGAGGACGGCGCCAGCGGGCATCACTGCCGCCGCGCCGTCGTGTCGCCGTCAGGAAGGGGGAGACGTTGAGCGAGAGGAAGAGCTGAGCGAGGAAGGAGTGCCGCTGTGCCTCCGTCACCGCCGTTAGTTCGCGTTCTGCTATCGCCGAGGGAAGCCGCCGCCGTCCTCGTCTTGATCGCAAGCGGATCATTGCTAGCTTCCACCGCGTCGCATCTCGCATCACGGGCGACGCTGAGGACGCGCAGGAGAGACAGATGTGTGGAGGGAGGAAGACCGAGGAAGAAGGAGGAGTCACTGTTCGCGCTGCTGCGCCCAGTCTCCGTTCGTGGAGTCACCGTCGTCGCCGCTATTCGGGGTTGTGTCACTGAGCCCCTGTTGCCGGAAAATAGCACTTCCTCGCTGGGATCCACTTCCGGTAAGGGTGTTCTCCCCTCTGATTTTGATTTCCTTTCATTTCTAGGAATATTGTTGTCATTGATTTTCTTTTTATTTGTTTTATAACTAGTTAACTATAAATATTTGTTATGAGGTGATTATGATACTGGATTACTGCAATTGGTTGTATTGTATCTTCCATCCTGGAGTTGGAATATTTACTATTGTATGATTGTATAATATCTAGTTTAGTATGTCTTGATATGATAAAAATTTTTGCTTCAATTGTAGGCATAGCAAAGTCAAATAAGTTACTTGATAACTTATATACGTTATTTGGTGTTTCATATCTCTATTTGGTAGTTGCCTTTTTATGTTGAAGATATTTTGTACTGAAAATTTTAACTATTATTATTATTTTATTTCAGTTTTAATTAATTATAAATTTATAAGTTGTTTTACTTTAACTTTAGACTTGAGAGCATGTAACTAAGCTACATTGTTTGTGAGTGAACCTAAGATGCTCGTGAGAGTCAGGACTTAGTTATGTAAATAAAACTAGAGAAAGTTGATATGATCAATATGATTGAAATTTTTATATGGGTGTTTATGTATTGTTGATGTTAGATTATTAGTTTGGCTTATCTGTGTTGGAGAATATATCTTTAAATAATGGCTTAGTGTTTAGTTATATTACATTGCATGAGGCCTGAGGGTATAGACTCGTAAGTAATGGTTTAGCCGATGATGTTAAAATTATTCTTGATTTCTTGAAAATCTGTTTCTTTTGTAGATACCCAAATTTTAAGAGCATAAAGGAGCTAATCTATAAGAAGGGACACATGAAAATAGAGAAGCAGAAAGTTCCATTGACAGATAATAACATTATTGAGCAGGTAATACATGGTATTCTTGGTTTAACTGTGATTTTTTCCTTAATTATACTTGCGATTCATATTCTTTTATTTGTAGGAATTAGGGAAGTATTTACTGTTTATTAATGAATAATTATACAAAAAAAAAGTTCTGTATTTGTTCATGTAAATCATCTAACTGAATTATTTAAGTATGTGATAATTTAGATGAAGGTTGTCAAATTAGAGGAGACATTAACTTGTTTGGTAGATATAATAAACTGAATTTAATACATATTCATAGATGATTCATATATTATTAATATAGTTTAATTGTATATGGATCTATGTATTACATTTTACTTGTGTCATAGTTGATAAATGGCAAGTGTCCTATTATTTGGTTTGATAAATTTGGTTGTGTATTTGGAAAATTCTCTCACTCCAAATGAAGCTTTTCTACTTGTGAGAGGTGAGAAAAGTGGTGCAAGTTATGACATAAAGGCTCCAAAGTCTAAGTTAAGGATTCAAACACAATTTTAAGAGGCAATGCAAGACCGTGAGGAGCTAACAAAGGAAATAGATGTGCTCAAAGAAAAACTTGAAGAGCAACGAACACGGTAAGAGGAACAATTAGCTCAAATGAAAGCTCAATTGGAAGCTCAACAAGCTGTTGTGAACTCTCTCATAGCGCGCTTTGACAATGAAACAAACTAGACCCTAAAGGTACTCCTAAAGTTGCTTATGGTTTTAATACATTTTCGTAGATGATTCCCATTTTATATTAGTATACTTTAATTTGTATATGGATCTATTTATCACATTTTACTTGTGTCATGGTTGAAAAATGACAAATATCCTATTATTTGGTTTGATAAATTTGGTTGGGTATGGCTGAGACATAAGTTGTGAATTGGTTGTGTTTGTTGGAACCGTGGACGGTGGAAATATCCAAGTTTTAGGGGAGATTTTGCCGAAATTTTTCTAAACATTTTGGATAAAATTTAGTGGAAAAATTATAATTAGTGTTATATCTTGTTTCTAACTTTTTTGTTTCGGTTTTTCTTATTTACAGGAGTGCTGAAATAGTGACCATATGCTACCTTGAGGACTCAAGAATGTTTTGATGCATAGAGACACTAATCTATGTTAGAACTTTTATGTTTTGGTTGAACTTTTATGTTAGAACTTTTATGTTTTGGTTGAACTAATCAATGTACTCACTAGTTAATGTTATTTTGTTTCAAGCCAATTTTAGCTAAAAGGATCTTATTTGACTTATGTATGTTTTTGCATATTATATACATGTAAACTTGCTTATTAAAAGCGTTAATATATTAGTTAATTTAAAAAATAATTTAGTAAATTATGCATGTAATTTGTAATAAAAAAAGTTGTTACAAAATAATTAATTTGCTTTCGTAACTGAAGAAAAAAAAATGTTATCAAATCATGTTACATTTTGTAACAAATTTTTTTGATAGAAAAAAAATTGACTGTCACGAAAAATACCTTCAAGATCGAATTTTGTTACCACTTTTGTAACGGTTTCTGGTTTTTTGTATCAGAAAAAATTGTTACAAAATATGCTATTGAATTGTAACAGTTTCATTTTTCGTTACAAAAACTTTTTGTAACGGGACTTACTGCAATGGACCCTTTTTTTGTTACAAAAAACTTTTGTGTCAAAATATCGACGTTTTGTAACACTATTTTTTGTTACAAATGCGCCTTTTTCTTGTAGTGCCTTTTTCAATTACATATGCAATAAATTATGCTTTAACAAACAGCCATCATAGTATAATATTTAAAAACAGAGAAAGGATTTATGTTGATGAATTATTTCAGAAAATTGTAAAAGCAGAAATACCAAAATATAAAGCTATTGAAAACCCAGTTCTATTACTAAAAGAACCATCAGGAAAATTAGTTTCATCGAATTTTCAAATAAGAGAATCTAAAATTAATAGCCCTTTAAGTTTATCTAAGTTAAAAATTAAAGAAGAAAGTTCTGAAATAAAAGAACTAACAAAAAAGGTCGAAAAATTAAATGAGACCCTAAACACTAAACTATGACAATAAATAAAGAAGAAATATATGTAACTTATCAAGACAAAAAACAAGAGCTCTTTGAAAGAGAAAATCGTTTGAATTATTTACAATTTTCTGAAATAAATCAAAGAGCATTTGAAGCCCTAAAAATAATTTATGACAAGTTAAAAAGAGAAGTTGAAGAGCTAGAAAAATTAATAGAATCTCTAGAAAATAGTGATGAATCGATGATAGAGTTTGCGAAAATTTTAAATAATGAAGCATAAAAAGATTGAAAAATCAGAAAATAAAATAAGAAGAAATAGGACGAGAAAATTAAAAAGTAAAATAAAGGAGTATAAAAGGGAATTAAATAATCTTCAGATTGAAATTGAAGATCTTATAATAAAAAGGATAGAAATAAGAATAACTATAAACAAGTTGGAATTAAACTTAAAAAATTTATAAATGCCTGGAAAACCATATTACGACTTAAAAGAATTAAAGCTGCTGAAAGAAAAAATGGAGAATGAAATTGAAAAATTAAACAGATATTTAGAAACAAGAGAAAGTGTAGAAATAAAAGAAGTAATTGAGGATTTGAGAAATTATATTAAAGAAAAAGACAAACAGATAAAAGATCTTATATACAGTAATCCATGCAAAAAAGAATATTATAAACTAAAACAAGATTAAAAAGTTATAAATATACATCAAAATAGTAGAAATGGTCAATACTATAGAATTTATAAATTATTTTTATTCAAAGTTCAAAATTTGGTATCAGAGCCAAGTTAACGATTAAGGGTAACACTTTCTCTTTAAGCAACATTTTTAGTGATACGTTTTAAAAAAAAATGACCAGATGTCCACAATTAATTGGAAAACTTCTTTGTAGTCACCATAGGTACAATAAAACAATAGGTACCATAGAAGGCACCTATATATATATTTACAATGCCTACTTTATGATAATTCGTGAATTCAATAAAGGAAAAACTCATAAAGAATTTGTTCAACTTTAGGGAGTTAGATAGCCAATCTTTTTCATCCAAAATCGCTGTAAATTCTTTTCAATATCTAAAACATATAATCTCAATCTCACAAACCCAGAAATCAATCTCTCCAAATCTCTGAGAATAAAACAATAGTTGAGAATAGAGGAATTTTAAAAAAAAAAAATTAAAGGTTAAAAAGATTTCTAAATTTCAGATCTTAACCAAAAAGCAAAGTTCATCTTTTACTCATCAACAAAAGCAAGCATTCACAATTTATATTTTACCTTCATATGCATTATTCGTTTGTGAGTACCCAAATTCCTTCACAATTAATAAACTGAGGTACCACTCAAGCAAATATCCAGTTTAAAATCAAATTCAAACAACAAAGTAGCATTATTGCTATCACAGTTATAGTTATATATATGAAATTAGCTAATAAAAATAAAAGACAAACATCACCGAAACAAATAAAATTATCAGAGCTGATTCTAACACACCCTCATCTATACATAAAGGAATTTTTTGTCATGATAATTCACATAAAATAAGTTGTTTGAACAGCCATTTAGTAAGGCATTCGCATCTAAATGTAATCTACTATCACAACAATGAAATCAAAGCATAGCACAGAATTATTAAAAGACACAGACACATCGGCTGTGGTGTGCACTACTAAAGTCAGGCCAATCAAAGTATTTCAACTTCCAGTTTTAAAATAATGAACATGATCATAAAGATTCACTTGAAAGTATGAAGTCATTTTGACATAATCACGAAAAATGTTTCTTAATCTAACTAATGATAAACCTGAAAAAAGTATAAAGGTAGTATAATAGAAAGTCTTCTAAGCTTTACTTCCATCTAAACAGAATGGAAGGGATCCCAATTGAATAAATGGAAAGTTGTGTCAGCCAATAAAATATTATATTGTAAGCATTCAAAAGTTAAACAATTTTTCTCCCTGTTCTTCAATTTAAGTATGCAAAGTTAGCTCTCATCTTTTTCTTTAAGTATCATATATCTCTTAAAAATCTCTTGAAATAACTAATTTCTCTCACAAGCATCACATTCCACAGAAATCATCAGAATTCAGCAACAATAGAAAAATCATAGAACAACATAATCACACCAATTCTGTGACCAAAAAGCCATGTCTAGCATCACAATACCATAATAGAACCAGATTATCAAATTAGACAAATTCAAACAACCTTCTAGATTAGAAAGACCTTCGATCCATCTAACTAATCACCCAATTAATTCACTACACTTAAGCACATAAAATCACAAATCGAATAAACAATAAAAATACTCTATTCATATGTTTCATCATATAGTCCTTCTTGAGCAACTAAATAACAGCTTTCAAAATTGATTTGAAAGAAGAATCAAAAGCAATTCAAAATTATGTTATAACTTCAAAGATTATCAACATAAGAATAAAAACTCGTAGAACAAAGTATTTCGATCAGTAACTCAACAAATTCATGCAATCCATAAATCCAAATCCAATTTTATAAGGGAATCAGATAATAACCCATGGAAAACACCGATCGAATCTTCTAAGTAATGCATGAGATATTGACATCAAGAATCATAGAGAACAACACGAAGATGAAGAAGATTAAAACATACATTATTAAAAGTGAGAAAGATTAGCATTAGCTACAAGGCAGATATCGCAAACCAAAACCGAAACTGAAGTCATTGCAAAAGCAAGTTCGAGAGAAGCTACAAATGAAAAGTCAAGATTGGGTACAAAGGGACAGGAGTAGTAAGAAGTGGAAGATGACGCATGATCACAATCAAAAGATAACAATGACACAGAGAACAAGAATGACATTCCTATAGGCCTCTGATAGTGCCACAATTTGTATAAATATGCGCGCTTCTATTTATACAATTGTGATTCTACCATAGGACACTTGCTCCATATTACACAGACTAAACCTAAGCTCTGATACCACTTTGTCACGGCCCAAAATGAGCCATGACCGGCGCTCAGGAAAATAGTCCCTTAGCAAGCCTAAACTTACTCAAATATAAGTTGAATAAGAAGGTTATAAATATTTTACAAATTCTAAAATAAATAGTTATATATATTTTTAACAAAAATAAAATAATTACGAATGGTTGGATCCTGCCTGTGACATATGGAGCATATACATCTAGGAACTCGACAAAGAATACGTACTCGCTGCAGATTGTTACTCTTGAATAAAAAGTCTCACATAGTCAAGTATTTGTTCCTGAAAAATATTTTTAAAAAAATGGTGAGTTTACAACTCAGTGACTAGACAATACATCTATAATCGACATGAGACCATATTAACATTATTATCAAAGTAACTTTAATTAGAAAATAATAGTTGATAATAATAAGTGAATCAATAAGGGAGTTCTCATACAGAAATCAAATCAAAAGTCCACACATGGGCGGCTCCACCTCTCTGGGTAGCCCTTTCCTCTTGTGTGACCTAACAGAATATCAGATCTAACGTGTGGCCTACACGTTAGGCTAGCAACACCCTTGCTAGCTGGAGTCTGAGTCAGATGCATCTAAGTTAACGTCATAACCGCCGTTAACTACAATTTTCTAATACGAGCCTCCCAAACCAATTCAAAACATATAGTTTCAAATACAATAAATCTTTAATCTCTCAAATATATAAGGTATCGAATCAAATCAATCAAATAATACTTTCTTATCAGAAATATTTTCAAATCATACTTTTTCAATCATACAAACATATTTCATAATTTCTAAGTGAGTGCCAACAAATACTTTAATACTTCAAAAGTATATATTCGAATAAAATCAATATTCTAAAATAATATAAAATTTTATCAAAAACATATATAGTCTCATGTAAAAAATTTTAATATATGAATTTCATAAGAAGAATTATTCAGCTATAATAAATCAATTATTATAATCAAATCAAAGTTCTTCAATAATAGTTTTATAAATATAATTAAAAACTCATAATAGCATAAACCAAAAGCTTAACGGTTATAAATGTAAAGCCTACTCACAACGTGGTCCTAAGGGACCGAAGATACAAACCCGAAGTGCCAAATTCAAAGTTAGGAGGATTGAAGTGAAATGGAACGAATGAGCGCAGAATTTGGACCGGAGTAGCGACAAGATGGAGCTGGAGATAGTTCTGAGAATCCAAAACAAAGCAAAACTAAAATCGAATTAAAACAAAGACAAGGCAGATCAAATGGTGATAGAATAAGACATAAAAGCTAGAACAGAATCAGGGAAAAAGGCTGGACCAGGACAGTGACAGAAACGGTTCAACTCTAGCGGCACCAATAGCTCCAGCAACAAGGACGGGCTTGGTTCAGGTTCACCCAAACGGCAACAGCAAGCCCCAACGGTGGCGACGATGACGGTAACAGTGGTGGCAGCGGATGGTTCCTCCTCTTTCGCGTTTCACTCTCTTTGCGAACTCCTTTTCTCTCTCTTCGAAGACCCTCTGTTTGCATCACTCTCTCTCAAGCTGTCTTGCTTCGAGCCTCCACGCCTGCAGCTGTGGTGACGGCAACAAGGTCAGAGTGGCTCAACGGCGGCAGAAGCATCCCCTAACTCCAACCGCGACAACACTTTTCTCTCTACTCGCGTTCTCATTTTCCTTCTCCTCAGCAGCAACGACAACGGGCAGTCCCTCGCCGGCGTCATCCTCCTCTCTTTTCTTTTCTTCATCCCATCTCTTTATTTCTCCTTTCGATCCTCTTTCTATCTTCTGTTTTGTCTTCTCCATTCCCTGATCTTTCTGAAGCTGTAATTAATTTAGCATCCTTTGTACTTTTCTTACACCTTTCTACTTATAAAAGCTTATCAGCTACAAACTCGGGGCTCCCGAAGTCTCCAAGATTTGCAAGACGAACTGGGTTCACGACAACCCCAATGTTGTTGCTCCCCATACTTGCATCTCGAAACAAAGCAGTTGCCCCAGCTTAGTCCAAGAAGAGGGTATAAGAAGAGTAAAACCTTCCTTGGAATTAATGTATCTGGAGCAAGTCCAACTCTTGAGCCATCAACAATGCACAAGTAGTGTTTGATAAATTACTCGAAAGAAAAGTTGTGAGAAGAAGAGTAAGATGGAGCTTTCTCTTAGTAAAAATGTTGATAAATATAGGATGTGGTTGTTGTGAGGTTCATTGTGAAGAATGCAGGTAGCAGAATTGAAAGAGTGGATTGAGAAGAAGGTTCTGAAAGAAGAGTGTTAGTGGGTTTAATTCGGGAAAATGGGGTTAGGGTTCAGTTTGGAAAAAAGAGGAGTAAGGGTATTTGAGGGATTTTACAGAAGGCAAGATGTAGGAATAAAAAATATGAATAATTACCCAAATCAATTTCCAAAGATTTTAAAAGTGGATATTTTAGTTCTAAAAAAATTGAATTCTATTTTAATGTTGTTGTAATGTGTTTGTTGTTTGTTTAAATTGTGATAGATTTTTATTTTCTGATATTTAGATAAGTGAAGACGTGGTACCTGTATTTTACCACGGTGGAAGTTTTGTTAGAGACAACTAGAAGGTATTTGTGTACATCAATGGAGAAGTCAAACAAATTTTTCCAATGGACATTGACTTGATATGTTTCTTTGACTTGAAAAAACTTTTTTTTGGATTTAGGTTACCATGACTACAAGGCAGTGTATTAGTATGATCCTACCTCAATTAACCTGAAATTCGTTCTTCACCCAATTCACGGAGACAAAAAGATCAGAGATCTGCAAAAGAACAAGATGCTAAATGTGGATACTGACGAATTGTACATCTATTTGACCATCCAATCATGGAAGATACGGAGATTATTGATGGTGACGATGATGTTAGTGTTGAGGAGGTGAATGTGCAAGGGGGTAGTGCTGAAGATGATGGTGTTGACAATGATGCAGATATTGAAAGTTCTGATAGTGATGAAGGGTATGAGTCTAGAGAAGATGCATTGTACAATTTCTCACCTTCCGGATATGATTTTTCGAATTCAAGTGAAGATGAAAAGGAAGTCGGAGGTGGTAAGAAAGGAAAGAATAATGGGAAGAAGAAATCTCCAATCAAGACTATACATAAGAAATCAAAAGTTGGTAAGTTTATTAATGAGCCAATTGACAAGGGCAATGGCAAGTAAAAAAGAAAAGGCATTGGAAGAGAAGAGGTAACTAGACCATCTATTCAGAAAAAGATTTATGATCGGCTTACAAGCCCAATAAGAGTGATTATGGACCTGTTGGAACAGAAAAGGTTGTTAATGGCCTTCTAATGACAATAAAATAATGCTACATCTACTAGTGTCAATGAGACTGTATCAAAGTCTAGAAAACCTGCTACACTTGATGAAGAATTTGGTGTAGAATTGTTAGCTGAATCAAATATTAAGTTTGAGTTTGAGTCTGAACATTTTTCGACTCCAGAAGACTCAGTGATAATGAAAGAAATGGATTTGATTGGCCTCAGTTTAATCTAAGTACAGAATTTAAAAAAGTCTAATTTTAGCTAAACATGGAGTTTGAGTTACTTAAAAAGTTTAAGCAAACTCTAAAAGACTTCACCATATAAAGGGTAAGATAATATTTTACATCAAAAATAATAATAAAAAAATGGTTAAAATTGTTTGTTTACATAGAGAATTCATATCTGAAAAGAAAGTACCAAAAACCAAGGTAAAGTTTTTAAAAAATATCATTAGATACCTAACTGAAAAAAATTAACACAAATAAAATTATATAAACTTGTTTCTTAAAAATATTTAAGAATATTTGAAACAAGTAGCAACATTACATTTGTAGGATGAAATAGTTTTTAAAAAATTTTATGATCTCAATAAAAGTTTTAAAGTATTCATTACTTGTTAATCGATTTTAGTAATTTTTTATTAGATTTGCTTCAAGATTTGGTTTATAGGTGCTTTTAAATTTTATTTATTGATAAGTTAATTAACAAATATAAAATAATAATTGACTTTATCAATAACATGTTTTTTGGGTTTAGCTTGTCTTTTTTTTGTTTTTGTTGTTTTTTTAGAAGGTGGTTTAGGTAAGACTAGCTAGACCTGCTACTTGACATTTGAAAAATAAATAAACCAAAATTGGATACAGAATTAAGTGGTATACATCAACAATATCAATTATAATAGTATACTTGTCTCATAAGAAAATTCATCCAAGAAAAAAGTATGCACTGCAGTTTTTGCTTTCCCTTTGGCCAGAAGATCAAACTATCACTTTTGAACTTTTATTAAAAAAAATGGTTTTTTTTTCACCTGATTGTAAGTGTAACACTAAACTAAACTAAAACTTCTTAAGCATGTGCATGTGCAACGTAACTATGAAATCTTTTAGTGAGGAAATAGACTCGAAGTCAATGCTCTTCTTTCTTCAATCATTAAGCGACGGGGATAACGAATTGACACATCCATGTAATCACCAACCTGCCAAAAATAATATCAACAGAGTCACCAATAATGTTAATAAATAAATAAATAGATTGAACATATATATAGTTGAATAAAGTAGAGTGAAATGGTGTCACTTGCTTGGAATCCACTTTGTTGTAACAGCTTAAAGTCATCTAGTCTTCCTTCTTCAGCAAAACACATTGTCCTTCGCAGCTTCATCAACCAATCAAATATGCACACAATTTATTAGAAAGAATTGAAGCTACATTTAAAAATATACAAAGTGACGAAAATATTACATAATCTACATGCGACTAAATTATGGGGAAGCCATAGCATGTATTATTCTTAAAAAAAATTGAAAAAGGAAGAAAAAATGAAAAAGGAAGAAAAAATGGCTGATTGACTTTGAAAGGCTTTTATATTAATATGTTAATTTTTACATATACTTATCTATTATTGTTCTTCCTACGACAGCGTTTTAATTTTTTTTTTCTTGCAAAATACAAAATTGCTAAACGACAAAAAAACACATTCGACTTAGAAAATATTGAACCATTTAGCGCATCTTGTTTTAGGGTCTTCTGAGTCAAATATGTTTTTTAGTTTAGCAAATTTTGTGCAGAACAAAAAAAAATGCCACAATAGTAAAATTAATAATATATAGATAAATAATTTAAAATAAATTGATAATTTGAAAATAAATTTATAAAATAATTGGCGTATGAAAACCGCACTTTGAATATATAGCAATATAGCAAGTCCCTAAAAAGATTAGAATAAAATAAAATAAAAAGAAAAAACATTTGAATAGAGAAAATTTACCCTACGAATTCCGCAAATTCCATGTTCATCGGTGAACACTCGAGCAAAGGAGAACTTTGTATTTTCTCTTAAATTCAGAAAAGCTTCTTTTGTCTTTAAAATATATGTAATTAAACAATAATAACAATAATTAATAGTTAGCTCCACCAGATGGAAGCGTCTACAAAACAGGACAATTAATGAAAAGAAAGGGGAAAAAATCATATATGCTCCTCAAGGAAATTACAGATAACAGAGAACACAAACAGATAATGATAAATAATGAAATCTTTTGTTTTATGAGAAGTTGCCATTTTTATAACCTGAAACACTATATAATGGACAATTAAGTTCATCACATTTTGACATCATCCGACTATATAGCTTGAAACAAAATTAAAACAACTTTTCCATAACCATCCATGATTTCACAATTTATGGTTAACGCTGTGGCCGCAATATTGTTATTGTGGTGTGCACATATTTTTTTCTCTATATTAGCAATTTAAAAGCATGGACAACATTTAAAAAAATATCCAAATTGATTTTCAACCAATTTTAAATTGTATATTTTGATTCTAATATATTTTTATTATCTAAAAATTCTTAATAATTATTTCTGTTGCACAGAATAATGATCTATTTGTCAATTTAAAAATGACTAATTTATTTATACGGATGATATTTTTTATGTTTAATTGTCTTATAATAAAATTTTATTGGGAACTTATAATTTTTTAGAAATCAATTTGGGTGTTTAATCAAAAAATAAATCAGAATAATAAAAGAATAATAAGGAAAAGAGTTTTGTGCATACTATTTCAGTTAGGTCTCGAAGAGTGGCATCCATCCATATATGCGTAAAATACAATGGGAGATAGATTACTGTTCCGGCAAACTCTGCATGGCTATGATGTCTTCCAAACTATGCCACAATATAAAGCAATAATTCATTATTACGATATCTCCGTATATTAATTATCTTTAATTAAATGAAGTATATTCAAAGAAATCAGAATTTATATGTTCTGTCACACACAAATTAAAGAGCATCCAAAAAATGTGTTACCTAGATTATTTTTTTATTTGTATTTTTTTTATATAGTAGGAGTACATAAGGAGTACATAGTATATAAGGGGTTATAACCCCTTATATACTATGTACTCCTACTATATAAAAAAAATACAAATAAAAAAATAATCTAGCTAACATGATCACTGTTATCTAGATTATTTTTTTATTTGTATTTTTTATATAGTAGGAGTACATAAGGAGTACATAGTATATAAGGGGTTATAACTCCTTATATACTATGTACTCCTTATGTACTCCTACTATATAAAAAATACAAATAAAAAAATAATCTAGGTAACAAAATGAAAAGAAATACCTTAAAGAAAGTTTTAATCGCTAATGCTTGTGGGGGCATAATCTGCAAGCAATTTTTGGAAACAAAATTACAAAGAAATCAGAACAAGCATGAAACGAAATAGAAAAAGAAACATGCTGTAAAAAAAAATAAAATTAAAAATAAAAAGTTATAGAAACAATCATTTTACTCTGAATTTTTGTTTCAATTTATATATCTAACTATCTATCATAAAGGTGACATATATGATATTCATTATTTCAGTATACCAGAGATGATTTCAATTTATGATCTTCTATGATTAAAACAAAGTAACGGCATGTGGAGAGAGAGAGACAGACAGACATAGAAAAGTAGAGGAGGAGGTTCAGCGTCAGAGTCGTCAGAAGAAGGTGGTGTCGGTGGTGGCGACGGGAGTGCCGGTGGTTGCCACGGAGACCTTGCTTCTTCCCCATTTCTTTTCTTTTTCTTGATCACTAACTTTTTGGTACACAGTTTCTTGCACTTCACGCAAATCAATCAAGTACGATTCTTGAAGAAACCATGCAACTAACACTGCTCTGCTACGTAACAATATGAGAAGCTGGTTTTTCTTTTAAAGAGAAATTTGGAAAAGCAAAATCTTAGACAATAAAACTTTGCACCTTGTCAAAACTTATATCAGTTAGTTGACGAACTAACTAATAACTAACTAACTCTCTTCTTAACCGTCAGCTTGCATTCTTTTGTTATAAAAAAAATTCTCGCTGCACACACTATACTCTATCTAGCTAATTACTTCAATTCTCATCGTATTTTTATTTTATTTTATTGGGGGAGAGAGGAACTTTAATTTTAGATAGAAAAAATAATAATTTGATGGAAAAAGTTAATTAAGAAAATAAGTAAGGAAAGGGGAGGAGAGGGGCAGGGTTATAAAACCGAAATCGAACTGCTCAATTCGACAAAAAAAATTGTGAGAGAAAGAATTTGACTCTAAACCAGTCTAATTTAGGTTTAAGAACATTACGGCTCGAGACAAACAAAACCGAACCTAAACCGGTACAAAAAATGTATGCATCCACGGTAGGTTGGCGATGAATGTGATCCACTCTACACTATTTTCGCCGCTTGTTATTTTTTATGTGGGAGAGAGAGAAGTGTATAACAAGAAGGTGTGAACAGAAATGTGTTTTACATTGGTATGGGATGTACAAATCGGATGCACCGATTTGTTTGTTTTATTTTTTTTTTCAAATAAACAATCACAAATCGGACGGTCCGATTTGTGAATTTGAAAAAAAAAATTTTAATGTTAAAATCGGACCGTCCGATTTTTATTTTAAAAAATAAAAAAATAAAAAATACAAAACGGACCCTCCGATTTATAGTTAATTTTTTTCTCCAAACAAATCGGACCCTCCGATTTGTAATTTATTTTTCTCTTCAAACAAATCGGACCGTCCGATTTGAATAAAACACCATATAAAAAAAACACCCAATCTTCCAATAATAATGTATTACACGTACATTTAAACAATATAAAAAAAAATTAGCCTATTTTCGCAAGTTATCATTCTTTTTCCACATTGGCCTTATAAAGGCTTTTTCTCCATCATCTAATTCTAATGAGCTATATGTGAGTCTAAAGAAACAAGGAGATTTTGGAATTATTACAAGGAGATAATTTAATCTGAGTGTATCTAGGCACGAGGAATGGTAATTAGACTAAGTTACTTTTTTTTAAATCACTTTTTACGTTAATTAATATACATATTCTATTTTTTTTTAACTAAAGATAGGGAGATTCGAGTTCACAATTTCTTAAATAAATAAGAAAAGATTATGCTATTTGAGTTATAATTTTTTAGCTAATATACATATTCTATAGTTTATACTATCTTTAATTAAATTATTTTATATTTATTTAATTTAATCTTACTTTGATATTTATTCTTTTTTAAATTAATCATATTTTTTAAAGTATATATAATTGTTAAAATGAATTTTAAATAATTTAAATATTTACAAATTAAAAAAATAAAAATATTTTTTATAAAATTAAGTCAATTACTGTTAAGAGAAACCTAATTGAAAAAAAAAATTAATACATGAACCTAATTAAAAGAAAAAAATATAGAGATATAATAAAAAATTTCACAAAACTATAAAGATTAACAGATAATTAAACCTTAAAATAATTGTCCAGCTTATAGAGTGAAAAAGAAATAAGAAATAAAATAAAATAAATAAAGTAGTGCACGTTGGCCAAAACATTCGGAATGATTAGTTAGGACTTAGGATTGCATGTGTAATGTGTTGGATTCTGGGAAAAAAGGAACAACATTGGGGTATTAATAGGAAAAGTAAGTGATAAAATTCCATTGAAATCGGAGGAAAGGTTAAAAAAATAGTAAAAGGAAACAAAAACAATGCTATGCGTGATGCACACCCTCCCTTATTTGCCAATGATGGATCCTTCAGAAAAGTTTGATGTCGATGGTGAATTGGTAGTAACTCTCCAAAGAGGAGGGTTGCTGATTTCAAGAAGAAGATGAAGCCTCCTGCTCCAGGGACAGGCTGTTGCTTCCCTCCTATCTTTGGCAAGTCGCGCAGTCGCTCCGGAAGCTTCCGTCTTGTTTCTAATTCCTCTCTTGGTATGAAAATATTTTTATGCGAAAATAATAGTTCAGATATTAATTTGGTTTTAATTTAATTATGCCTCAAGAAATGTTAAGATATGCAACTTGAATGTTGATTATGAGCAATTTCTTTTTTGGGCATTAAAAGAATCTTGTTTTGATTATTAAATTAAGAAATACATGAAATTAGTGGTGGGGTTTATGTTATTCATCTATTATTGGTTCCGATCAGCTTTTGTGTTATTTAAGTTGTTAGCATTAGAAATTATTTTAATTAAATTCTGCTAACCGATACCATCAATTTGAGTTTGTCAAGTGGTTAGCTCACTTGTCGAGCTTTTAGTTTTGGTTAGAAATTAACAATGAAAAAAGGTTATCTGTGAAGAGGAGTAATAAAAAATGTTAAGATTATTATTGAGCAGAGTCGTCATCAAGTAGAAGTAGTAGTGGAAGAGAGAGGTCATCATCATGGTCACGTGGGAGAAGAGATAGTAGCCGCCATCAGCAGCAGCATCAAAAAGCACCAATGGTTGTGTGCTTTGGAGAAATGATGGTAAATTTGGTGCCAACAGAGAGTGGAGTGTCCCTTGCTGATGCTGTTGAATATAAGAAATCCCCTGCTGGTTCTACTGCTAATGTCGCTATTGCAATTTCCAGACTTGGTGCTTCTTCTGCTTTCATTGGCAAGGTGACTTCACAAATTCATTACTCACTCAAATTTACATAATGACATTACTTTCTTGTTGCTAGCTTTCTTTCTAATTTTGATAATTGGTTGCAACCAACAAAACTTGAGAATTTCTATCTCAGTCCATATCACCTGTCTAATAAATAATAATATTTGCAATGTCAGGTCGGAAATGACGAATTTGGGTATATGCTAAGTGATATTCTGATGCAAAATGGTGTTGACAATTCTGGGCTTCTGTTTGATGAATATGCAAGGACAATGCTGGCATTTTATGCACTCAAGAGTGATGGTGAGCCTCAGTTCTTGTTTTATAGACACCCAAGTGCTGATATGCTTATTCGACCTGAAGAACTTGATGTCAGGCTTATTAAGAAGGTAATTAATTAATGAACTCACTTTGTTTATTTTGATCAACATACATGTACAATGCTATTTGATGAACTTTATTATGATGAGTGCTTACATCAAATAGTATAGACAGCAAATTTCATCATATATGAGATGAACCAAACTTATGAATTTATGAAATATTTATTGCATAATGATGCAGGCAACAATATTTCATTACAGTTCATTTAGCTTAGTGATGGAGCCTTCAAAGTCATCACACCTTGCAGCAATGAATTTGGCTAAAATGTGTGGCTGTCTCCTTTCTTATGCCCCAAATTTGACATTGCCAATATGGCCTTCTGCACACGCAGCTAGAGAAGGCATCTTGAATATTTGGAACTTCGCTGACATTATTAAGGTAAATAATATGTTTATGTGCTTAATTATAACTAACAAGTAAATTAATTAAGATAAACTTATATCTTCCAACATAATTTTTATATAGACATCGATCACACCACTAGAAATAGATTTGTTACTGTTGGATTTTGCAACCAAATCCGAAGGTGAAATTCGATAATAATTATTGTATTTCTAATATTATTTTTTCAGGTATTAGTGTGGTAAATGTTATGTTATCTCTTGATATTTTTAACTACCTTGATAATTTTTTAACTATAATTCTATACTTATAGTCAAAGAAAAATGACATAGCAATATTACTAATTGGAAATGTTAGTTTGATAACTTATTATTTCTCTATTTAAATCTAAAATTTAATTTTATGTTAATTTTACTTTTGTCTTGTAATCTTCTTAAAATGTAACACATATATACACAGATAATTACACATCTGGCTCTGTGGGAAAAATATTAAAATATTCTTTCAATGTTAATTTTTGACGTACCTCACATTGTTTTTTTCTTCTGGATGAGAAATTTAATGTCAAAAATGATATTCAAGTATAATTTTACTTTATTTAATTTATTTGGGATTTAACTTTCCACTGTTCTAACCTATGTAACTCTCATAAAAAGAGAATAATTTCAGCACAATAAAACACACAAAGTCATCCCAGTCGGAAACAAAGACAAAAGCACAAAAAGAATATAATTCTTTTAATTCGGATAAATTAAAGTTGGCGGGGTGTTAAGGTGGGACCCACAGAATTTTCCCTATGTGGGGCTGGGTAGCACAAATGTGGATTTTTTATTTAAATTAAATAAATATATAAATTACATAAATACATAAAATATGAAGTAATTATGTAAATAATCATACACATTTTGAATGTTGAAGTCCAAATTAAACATATTGTACGTATTTTGAATAAGATTTAAACGTATTTGGAATATTAAGAATTTCTTCTAAATTAAATAAATATATAATTTAAAAGAGAATCTTAGTATATCTATTTAATTTTAAAAAAAAGTTTTAGTATTCTAAATACGTTTAAATTAAAAAAAATTATTCGAAATACGTGCAATATACTTAACTTGGACTTCAGCATCCGAAATATATGGCTATATATTTACATAATTATTTCATATTTTATGTATTTTTGTAATTTATATATTTATTTAATTTAAATAAAAAATTTCCAATTTTCTCTACATCATTTTCTTTGGAATGCTTATAATTGATGGATTATTACAAGGGTTTTTTCATATGTATTTTAAAGGATATTTTAAGAATATTCTAAAAGATATTTGATTAAACATTATTTTAATGTATTTTGTCAAAAATTAAGAAATTTATTATTAAACTTTAAACATTTAAATATTTGAGCATAGTTCCTCCAATAAGTTTTTCTGTTAAATTTTACCTTTATATTAAATATTGATACATTTTATTGTGCCATTCAGCTAGCTACATCACCAGCACCAGGACAATAATCAAAATAAAATACTTTACATTTTATACGAATTAAAAAAATGATGAAATAAAAAAAATAGCATGTTTTTCTAGACAATAACAACGAAAGAGCATATCTTTCTAATAAGATTACAATCTTGCAACTATAATAAATATTATTTTAGTATTAGTATTTTTTAATAATTAAACATGCATTATTTTTATTTCGTTATTTAAAAAATAATTTAAATATATAATTAATTGATAACAATGATATTTTTATATAAATATTAAAAATATTTAGTATATAAATAATATTTTTCATAAGATTAACGTGGTTTTTTTATTTTTGGCGAGGACAGCTAAATTTGGAAGAAGTTCGGTTCTTGAGTGAAGGTGATGACCCTTATGATGACCAAGTTATTATGAACAAACTCTTCCACCCTCATCTCAAGCTTCTGCTTGTCACTGAAGGACCACGTGGCTGTAGATACTACACTCGGGTAATTAATCACACCAATAAATAGATAATCAAAATTTATGTGGCTAACAAAATTATTATTTGTAATAGAGCATGTAGGCCAGCAACATTTGTGATTGGTAGCTATTAATTAATCATTAATGATGATTTGATGACGTGAGATTGGTGTAAAATTTCATCCAATGACTCACATTTTTTTACTGATTACATGCTGGCCAAAATACAATAAAATTATTGGCTTCCTAAATTTTTCCTTTGTGAAAAATCAAAAGTCCATATTTTTTTTTCAAAAAAATATTATCAACCAGAAATTCATTTTTACCGAAAGAAATAACCAAATAACTAACTAGTTAAATTTTTGTCTAATTACGTCTTCTAGATGAATCCAATCAATTTAGGTTTTTAAAGATACGACAATGTTACATAATTAATAAAATTTATTATTTTTAATTAGTATTTTAAATTTTAAATACCAAATTTTAATATTTTAAAATTTAAATCCCCGTCTTAATAGTATATAAATAAGATATTAACTAATACTAATAAAAATTATTAGCCTCTAATATTTTTCTAAAAATATTATATATATAAAATTAGTTATCAATTCAATTATTGCATCCACACAAAATTTGCTACTAATTTGACATCTTTTGATTTTTATTATACTAATGTAGATAAATTTCATTATTCTACTTTTGATGCTTCAATTCATTACATATATTTATGCAAATGAACATTGCCATTCTTGATTCTTGAAAAATAGTCGAAAATACTTTTGAATTAGTCGTTCAAAGGCATTTCAAAATTAAGGGTCAAATTGTTGATGTTCAAATTAAATGTAAGTGTGCATGAACATGCAGGACTATAAAGGTTGGGTTCGTGGATTTGAAGTGGAAGTAGTTGACACAGATGGTGCAGATGATGCTTTTCTAGCTGGATTATTGAGCATTCTTTCTGCACGCAAATATATTTATAAGGTCAACATTTACTTTTCCACATCTATTTAACCTTAAATTTCAAATAATGTTATGTCTATTTTAACATGTGAATTATTCGCCAACGAACTATAACTCAAATGATATAATCTCTCCATATTCAATTAAAAAATTGTGAGTTTGAGCCTTCCTATCTTTAATAAAAACAAAAAACATGTGAATTATTCCTTCTTTAATTAAACATAATATTTTTGTAAATTCCTTATCTGTACAACTTATAAGCTTTTTAAAATTTGTATGTTTGAAATATTTTTAATATAAAAAACGTTAAAATTAACAGAATATTTTTTTCAAAATATATATCATCAAAATTCTAGTTAGTTTTTTAATTATGAATACTTTCAATTTGCAAATAAATATTCAGTTAATTCTAAGATTTTTTTACACTATGAAAAACTTAATTATAAAATTAAAATCAGTATATGAGAAATATTTTTTAAATATAATTAATAATGTATTTTGAGTTGATAGATTACCTATTTATTAGAGTTTATACCATATTGACATAACAATACTCATTCCAATTATATAACTTATTCATTATCAAATTGAAGGCATATAATGTGAGTTGAATAATAATGTTGAATTAATCCTCTGCTATACAAAATTATTTGTTACAGGATGAGAGAAAGTTGAGGGAAGCTCTTGCATTTGCAAATGCAAGTGCTGCTGTCACAATGACAAGGAGAGAGGCCATACCTTCACTCCCAACAAAAGATGCTGTCATTAGACTTCTGCTCCCATTTTAATTTATGAGCATAGAAATTAAAGAAGAACTTGTATTAATTATTATCATTTTTATCAAACTATACTATGTGCAGCCCAAAATCATCAAAGATTCAATTCTTGCCACCAAACTAAGACTTGTTCTAAAAAAATTATGGATATAACATGCATGTTCTTCTAAACTTTTTCCGGCAAAGTAAGAACATGAGTATTAAATTTTTAGTAGTTTAGAGGGAAGCAATAAAATTTTCTCTTCCTTTCTCACTAGTCAGCCACATCTTGATTTGAACTTGCGGCTTTGCCTATTTATTTTTTTATAGATATTCAAGAAAACATTTTTTTCTTCTAGTATTATTGTTTTTCAAGAGGGTGGCTACTGGCTATCCCCCATTTAAGAATAGATACATGTCACAATATAAATGGAATTGTTAATCTAATTTTAGTATTAATTATTAAAATAAATATATTTTACCCAGTACATAGATATTTTACTTTTTATCACTAGATCTATTATCATTAATTAGAATATATACAGTTATATACTCTCACATTTTTATTTTTTTCTATTTTTTTAACATATCATAAAGTTACCTATTTCAAAAATTTAAATTAATAGGTAAAAACATAATAATTATATATTTAATACTCTTGTATAACTATAGTTATCCAATATAAAATAATAACCTACCATAACAAGGGAGAGTTAAATACTTGAATGTAATGTAGATTTAGGTTTAATTTGATAAAATTTTTACTTTAAAAGTAATTTATGAAAGTTAGTTTTTAAAAGTTAGTTTTTTAAAAATGTAACATTTATGTTTGGTAAATTAAATTAAAAATAACTTTTAATAAACACTAGCAACAACAACTACGTTTGGTAAAATAACTTTTAAATTTTAAAAATACTATAAAAGACATAAATTTAAAAGTTAAATTTAAAAATTACTTAATATACGAAGTTATATTAGACTTTTAAAATTTGAAAAGCGCAAGCCCACTTTAAAAAGCTCCACCTTAGTTGTTTTCAAAAGTACTGCGATCTTTTAAAAGTGCAAGCACAGATGCATGATCTTTTTTATTTACCCAAACACAAAATGAGGAACTTCTGCTTTTAAAAAACACAAACACCTCTTTAAAAAATTTTACCAAACCAAACTTGAATTTAAATAAATTAAGTGCCTACAAAAATTAAACAAAGTTTAGCTTATTAATAAAATTAATTACAAGTGGGCAAACACATCATATGAAATTTCTGGTAATAATAAAATAAAAGGCTAAAGAATCAGGAAAATAAAGCCTTTATTAAACTCTAAGCATAAAACTACTGTTAGTACTGCTGAGTACCTAAACATATTTTTAAGTTTCTGACTGAATTAACCTATTTGAATGCCAGTATTATTATTGATCTCTATAGGAATACTGATAACATATCTGATATGAGATTACTCGTGCATAAAACAAGATAATAGGACTTCCTCTTGTTTATACATTTGCATAGGCCATATTGATGATGGATGGAAGGTTAATTTTTTTTTATCTCAACTAGACCTATGTAGTCCAATGAATAATTCAGTCTCCACATCTGAACTTGGACTACTACTTTCTGGGTAGGGTTGTTCATTTTCTTTTTGATCCTTTAGAATTGCCTGTGGTGCTTGGATGCCATACTGCACATGCATATCAATTTTAGATAGAAAAAGTTCAATTTTTCTTGGAATATTAAAACTTATACACAATAGAAGTTATAAATTCAATTATAATTATTTTTTTCATTTTACTAATTTTTTAATTTAAAATAAAATTCTATAGCAAATATATGCAAAATAAACAATGACTTGATATAGAAGTAACTATAGGTAATTTTACCTGTTCTGAAAGCTTGATATTTTCAGCAATTAGAGCTTTTTCCTGAGTTATGTAAGACAAACATACGCAATCCAATAAAGATCCGGCTAATATCCATAAAGATTAAAAAGGGACAAAGAAAACTGTGACAAAATTCAAATATTTTCTTTTGTATATCTAAGTTTAGAAATCATAACTAAAACCTTTTAGCATTTTTTGTTCTAACATATATCATGTACTCATAATAATGGGTAGAAGTAAATACCAAATACAATCTTAACGAATAAAATAATTCTTATTACACACTATACAATTATGTGAACTTGATGAATAAATGGACTTTGTTTTGAGATTAAGTGATATTAAATAATTATTTTTTTCATACCTATATTATACCTAAGTTAAATTTTCAAAAATTTTGTATGTAACAACTATAATGGAAGACAATGTAATTTTTTAAAATAATTATAAAAAATAAAATAAAATTAAAGAAAGGAATGAGAATAAAGTAAACCATCTTTGATGATGAAATACATGTATACCATTTTAATTTGGGTCTTAAGTCTCTTGAAGAAAAGTATGTGAAATTTGGAAAATAGAAATTAAGTGCTACCAATTTCGTTTGGAAGTTCAGTTTTTTATCACATTAATGTATTACAAAATCCGACTATATATGAATGGATTTAAGTTCAATAACCTAGCAAATACATATAAATTTATTACCTTTTCCTTTAGTTGCTCAATTTGTTCCTTGTAAACCTGAGTCTGAAAAATTTTGAAAAATTTTGGTTAGTATTTGAATTATCTAAAAAGGACTTTCAATTTCTAATGCAAAAGTCTCATGTATAGATAGATGAACCAATCAGTATTATCATGTAATACAAATAATGTTATTTATCTACATTACAATATCTAATTGGATATATCAAGGTAACAAGAATTTTAAGCTAACTGTATATAGAAATTAAATTAAATTAAAATACTTAATCATCAATAATATTTTTTATGTATTTTGAGCACCTTTCTAGCTCTAACACTGGTTACACTCTTTTCCAATTGTTGTTCTATTTGTTGTAACTCTTCTAAGGTACATGATCCCAAACCTTCTCCCACCAATTTTCTGAAAGAAAAAGAAAAATATAAAAACATCGTATTCTTTAGCTATGATGAATATAAATTAGCATGAAATGCAAAGGTCCAAAGTTAAAAGATTGAATAGAGATAATTTAAGATCTTAAACCGTTTTGAAGCTTCAAGAATCTCAATCTTCTTCATCAAACTTGCCGTTTCTTGCTTCAAATGCTGTTGTACACACATAAAGTAAACAGTAATTCCATTTAATAATATGGAACTCAATTAACCAATTATCACTAATATTTATATCATGAGATAGTTAGTTATTCATTATAATTATAAACAGAAACAAAAAAATATCATCCATAGACTATGTGACACTAATTAATTTCCATACATTATAAATAAAGATGATTTTTTTGGAGAATAGTCTGTGATAGAATGAGATGAAATAATAATATAAAAGATTAGATTAATAATATGAATTAATAAACACAACTTAATTATAGATTAAATAATTTCTAAGAAGATTTAATAAGTATTTATCTCTATTAAGTAAGATATTGATTACAAGGTAAGACATATAATTAGTAGAGTAATAAATAATGTGTATTTAAGTAAATATCTATAGCATTGTATTTATTATCAAATTGTATATTATGTACGACTGTCTCACTATGGTAAGTGCTCAACTACTCATATTTGCAGCTAGTTTGTAGTTCTGATTTCTGTCTCAAAAATATATTATCAACAATTTAAGGTTGTTTACCTGTATTAAGAAATAAAATAAAGATAAAAATAAGATAAATACAAATTATACAAACCAAAATTTTTCTTGATAATTAATGAAAAAGAAAAGGTAAATACAAAATTAGGGTTCTACATATAACCGTGATTTATATAATAGGATGCAAGGAAATAATGAAGAGTACTTTTGACCAGTATCATAATTGTCTTCCTTGTATAATAATAATAATAATAATAAACCTGCGTATTTTGTTCATCTGATCTAGGTGTTGTTTGAGCATTCCGTGTATGTCTGCGATAGCGTTCAATTGTCTCTTGCATGCTGTATTGTTAAACAATAACAACTAAATAAACAATCATAAAGAAAGATATTTGGAAGTATTACTTTCAAAAAGTACTCAATGTTATTCTAGAGATTAACTCTGTTTAAATGCACAAATGATAAGATTTTCAAAAAGTACTCAATGTTACTCTAGAGATTAACTCCGTTTAAATGCACAAACGATAAGATTTTCAAAAAGTACTCAATGTTACTCTAGAGATTAGCTCCGTTTAAATGCATAAATGATAAGATTAACAGATCCACATAAGATTGTAGGAAGCTATTATTATTAATCTATTGTTTAAAATCTTTTTGTATTTTTTCTAATATAATATAATTACTTTTATACTTATGAGTATAATTTTCCCAGTCTCTTTAATATTCTATTCAGCCTTAAAAGATAGCTTACATACCCTTGCTTCTAAGATGAGACTAAAGCAATTGTATATATACAAATGAGGTTGAATCATATCTATTTTGTCACTGTATTTTTCTTTTGAATATTATTTATTTATTTATTTATTTATTTATATAAGGTTTACTATATGACATTTCTTATTTTTCAACAAAAACAATTCGCTTCTAATAATTTTAGTTTCGTTTTCTCTTAATCATGTTAGAAAGGTGAGATTTTATTAACTAAATTCTTTCGACTAAACTATTATTTTTATTCACATAAGTTTAAAATCCTGATAAATATATTTATAGATGAGCAAAATTAGTTTTATATTTATGAAAATGAGTAAATTACTATTTATATTTATGAATTTTTAAAATATTAATAAATTTATCCATGAATAAAATTAATGTTTATGTAAGTTTGTCATATAGAGTCTATTTTCTGTAAATATAAAACTAATTTCATTCATTTATGGTTAGATACATCAGTATTTTAACTTTCATAGAAGAAATAGTAGTTTATTCTTCTTTCTTTGTTTACCATGCTTCCTTGTATGTAAAAGAGTCAGATTGTGACTGCATGAGTTTTATGATCTCAACTACTAAACACATTTAAGTGTAAAATTTGCAAGAATCGACATCTACGGATGCATGACTCAAAATCTCAAATAACAAACCCAAGATACTTGTCAAAGTATTTCACTTCTTGAATAACATAATTTAAGTTAACTACCAAGTTCTTGTCACTTGAGTAAACTTATTTGATTCCATATGAACTAATTAACTAAGTTTGAACAAAAGTTGTGAATCATTTACTCTATATTCTAGAATTAAACTCAAGCCTAATTGTCACCAAATCTGCATAGCAATGTAGACATAATAAACTTTTTATTTATATCAACAAAAAATCTCATTTTCTTAATAGTAATAATCATAATAATAAAAATATATCTCCTAAAAGTAATGTGTATATATATTGCAAAATTTGAAAACGTTTATTAATCTCTGATACATGACAAAATTTTGAAGAAAGTTTTATCATTATATCACTTCTCTCAAACATTTAGCTGATAGAAAAAGGATAATATGAATAGTTATATCTTTAAGAAATGAAAAAAATAATATAAGACAAATAAAAAGAGAAAAAGAAAGCCTATGCAAAAATAAGCAAATCCTAAAAAGACTCTTATTAGAGATATATAACCATTCGCGTTGTCTTGTCAGCTTAAGCTTTCGAGAGAAATGATATCATGTAATGGTATTAGAGTTTTATGTTAAAAAATCTAAAGTTTGATCATCTTTGGTAAATTCTAAAAGAAAAAAAAAAGCAAAAAAAATAAAAAAATTTATGTAGAATTCAAGTAAATTCAAAAAAAGTTCTTATTTAAAAAAGTATAGAGATATAAACATTCATATTATTTTCTTCTATTAACTGACTTTTGAAAGAAGTGATTTAATAGTAACATTCAACAATAAGCACATATATTTGATTCATAAAAGGTAGCAAACTTTAAGGAAAAAAAAACAAGTCATGGTCTTCACTGTATACATCGTACTTTACCATTTTTTTTTCCTCCAAATACTGTCATATGCATCAATTCTAGAGAACATAACCTTTAATCTGTACCAACTTGATCCACAACATTTCTCAAAAAAGAAAGGAATAAAAAGAAAGCACATGCATCTCTAGACAGATAAGGTTTTCAAATTATGTTCTTGGTTATATTAATCACACCCATGTACTGATTGGAAAATTTTTTAATGTAAGGACATCCATTATATATGATACAAAAGTACTAATAATAGTATTATTAATAATAAATATTAATTGCATTGTACTAACATCTTGGGACAAGGTTTATGTGCATCTTAGTTGTATTGAAAACTGTGGCACATCACTGAAAAATTGCACACTATTTCATGGAACATCACAAGCTCCCTACAGAAAGAACATGATATCCATATTTTTAATTTTCTTTTGGCAGATTGTATCACTTGAACAAGTTTACTCACTTTGTTTAGACATAAATAGAATCTTGTACATATTTCTTGAACCGAGAAATAATAATATATTTATTGGTCAAAACATATGGTAGGTAGGAACAAGGCATTTTGATAACAAGAAATGCCTCATTTAATAGATATTTAGCACAAAAATAAAATAAAATAAAAACTCCTCTCTTCTATATATGCACTTTAAATTCATTACTTAATTACTACTATAAGATAAACATAATAACCTTTGATAATAAGATAACTAGTACATTCAAAATAAATACACAAAAAATAAATCATCCTATTAAGAATCTTTAGTTTCCTGTTTTAAATATGTCTAATATTTTTGTGATGAGATGTTTATTATTATTATTATTATTATTATTATTATTATTATTATTATTATTATTATTATTATTATTATTATTATTATTAATTTAGAAATAACATGGTTATTAATTATGTCATGGATGGGTTTATGATATATTGTGTCTCTCTCATGAACTATAGATGTCAGTATGATTAGTACATATGATATGATATGATTCAACAACATTGACCAATGCCTCATTGCTTTCTCTTAGCTTTGCCATTTACTTATGGAAACAAGTACAATTCCTTTCAGAGAATTTTTCCCCTTTTCTAATGTTAGGTAGAGAAAGTGGGGGTATTATACTATTGGATAGCTTTGAAGTATTTTGCTATATCAGTATTTCAGTAAATTTTGACTGATAATTTTAATTATACTAATTATATATATTTTTTATAATTAAAATTAACGATTAAAAGTTATTAAAATACCCGTATATTGATACACTTAAAAATTTTTCAATACACTTAGCTTATTATTACACTGTCTATATTATAATTTAAAGAGCTGCCGCTAAAATCTAAAAAGAAAGTATAAGTAACTAACTTTAGTTAGTCAAATTTTAGGGTTTAGATTTATAATTTAGAATTTAAGATTAAAATTTAAAATAATTTTAAAAAAATTAGCTGATACTAACTAAAAACATTGATTTTCTAACATTACTGAAATCTAAAACACTCACTTTACAGGCACTTGCTTAGTCGATCAATAAAATGCAACAATTCATAATAAGTTTTAAGCAAAATGACACTACTCAAATCCAAATTAAAAGCCAAGGGCATATATATGCATGTGCCTAATAAATATGATATATAATCATGTATCAGAATTTAAGTAATTTCCCTTATTTCACAGTGACATAGTTATTTCATTTTACTACTGTACATGTTCTCAAACATAATGTAACACTAGTCAACAATTATTCAAAGGTTTCCTTGAATAATATAGAACCATAAATGTAAACAAACAGTAGAGGAATTTTCAATCTAAACTCAACAACTCCGCTGTTGTAGCCTTCAAAAATAATGAAAGAAAAAGCACAACATCAAATAGAACTCATAACTTGTTCAATACTTCAATATCCGTGGTACTATTGATAGGATAACATACATACTATTCTTCGTCTACTCATTTAAAATTTTATCACCTTACTAACTTAAGATAGAATGTATATAAGTACAACCTACACTTAGTGAAAAGATATATGTCAATTTCTATATATATATAATTATATATTGAACATGTTATACATAGTGATGAAAGCCTACTATATACACAACACACAACAAGCACATATACTTAATCACATAAATATATACATACTATGAAGAAGAGTAACATATGCAACAACAAAAACACATAGAAAATGAAATAAAATTAAGGCAAGAATAAGTATATACCTGGAGCTAGAAAATTCATAAAGCTTGCCTCTTGGAGAGAAGATGATGAGAGCAACTTCAGCATCACAAAGAACAGAAAGCTCAAAGGCCTTCTTAAGCAAACCGTTACGCCTCTTTGAGAATGTTACTTGCCTGCTTGTTGCATTCTCTATGCGCCTCATCTGAGTCTTTCCTCTTACCATCTTCCTTCTTATCACTTCAATTCAATTCAATCCTTCTCTCAGTATATTTCAATACAAAAATATTATTTGTACCCAAAATCAACCACAAGTATATTTATATATAAATATATGTATTGGTTTTGCATTTTAAGTTTTTAACATATATTTTATTCTAGTGATTAATTTTGGTAACTGATGTTAGTGTGTACCAAATATAATTGATTTTAATAATATATAAAATTCACAAATGCTAATTAAGTTCTGTTGAATTAGAACATGCATCATCAGAGAAAGAGTAGTAGGAGTTAATTACTCACCAAGTTGAAAATAGAAATCAGCCCTCTTTTTTTCTTTTCTTTCCCAGCAAATATTAAAACTTGAAACTTGTAAAGTAAAGTAGCTTGAAGAAGATCTAAAGCCTGTTTCACATGAAAAATTATCACTAACAGATTCATTAAAATCAATATAATCACTCAACAGTTTTTTGAAAGAGTTCAGACCTCAGATATGTAGATTTGTACGAAGAAGAACACAATTCTTAGCACAGTAGTAAAAATAGTGTTCCACAAAGAAGGATCTAAACACCAAGAAACACAAACACCCAAAAGATAAGTATTTTTTTTTCTTTTTTCTTTTTTCTTTTTCTTCCCTTTCTTATCCTAACCTAATGATAGGTTGATTCTTACCAGCTAGAAAAAAACAACCTCAGGAAATAATCCAAGAAGCAGAGTAGTAGCTCAAATAAGCCAAGAAGTGATGAAGTTTTTTTTTTTTCTTTTTTTCTTCTGTGTTTGTGTAAAAGAAAAGGGGAGGGTGGGAGTGATATTTTGTTACACCAAATTGGCAAAATCCCAGAAATCCTTTTGACCACTACTAATGAAGATAAAAAGAATAAAGCCTTGTTATGATGAAAAAAAAGAGATTGGAGAATAAATAAAAGAAAGGAAAAAAGAGAAGAAAGGGAAGCACCCAAAAGAGAGCAACAAAAACTGAAGAGAGAAGAGAGAGAGGGTATGTAGGGAGAGAGGGACCAAAGTTTCCTTATTGATCCAACTGTTCCCATGTAAGGTTCTAACAGCCCCACCATTTTAAGAAACAAATGATTTTCTTTTGGGATAATAGAGAAATTGAAACCTCATCTTTTTCTTGTTTTGGTAAAAACCAAGTCTATTGCTTACCCGAATAAAGAAATCTTTCTTTGTTAAATTGGGTATATATACAATGTATTGAATTCAATGAATGAGAAATATGTAGAAAATATTATTTTAAATTACAGATAAAACAAAATGATACTAGTAAAATCATCATTTTCACAAAAGTATTTCATCTTTTATCTTTTAGAGGATTTTATTTTTCTTTGTGACAATTAATCTTCTAAAGAAATATAGTGTGCTAATTTATATTTTATTATTAGTTTGAAGAAAATTTTGATTATATATTTTATTTTTTATTATAATAATAAGTATATAATGCATATTAAAATTATATTATTAAAAAAATTAGTCACAATTGAATTTAAGATTAAAAAGTGTTACAAAATCACTCCTCTTAAAAAATTTAAGTCGATAGAAAGATGTAATATAAATAATTATATTTTTAATATTTTTTCAAATAAAATTTTTTTTTGAAATTGTTTATTTTTTGTATAATATTTTTATTTGTCTTATGTTATTTTTCTATTTTAAAATTTTGAAATTATATTATAAAATTATTTATTTAAAAATTTAAATTAATAAAAAATAATATAAATAATTATATATATCTCTAGTAATTTTTTTTAAATATTAACTATAAATGATAAAGTTGACAAAATGAATATATGTACACACTCAAGTTTTAAATTAGACATAACAAAGATATCTCTTTTATTTATTTAGGCTAATTTTTTTTATATTGGTTAAATATATGTGTAATACATTGTTATTAGAAGATTAGGTGTTGTTTTTATATGGTGTTTTATTCAAATCGGACGGTTCGATTTATTTAAAGAAAAAAATAAACTACAAAATAAAAGGTTCGATTTATTTGAAAAAAATACAAATCACAGGGTCCGTTTTGTATTTTGTATTTTTTTATTTTTTAAAATAAAAATCAGACGGTTCAATTTTAATATTAAAATTTTTTTATTTTCGAAATCACGACTGTCCGATTTGTGATTATTTAGAAAAAAAAAATAAATAGAAAGCACCTATTTATAACTCCTATAACAAAATTAAACGCTTCTCTTCTCACATCATTGAAAAATATACTCTTCTCTCTTCCACGCGAAAAAGAAAAAGTGATTTATTTATCTAGCCTTTGAAAAGACTGGTGTGGAAAAAATGAATGGACACAGAAACTTGAATAAAATATTATTATTATATGACATTATATGCATACGATTATCGTGGACACTACTTTAGGAAAAGAAAGAAAATTGAATTGAAAGCATTGGATGAGAGAGAAAGTGGGATTGCAGTTGAAGTGTGGGACACAGCAACTTAAGTTAAAAATTGAGGGAATAGTACAATGTTAGAAACACATCAACCTCGTCCGTACAATCACGTACCTCACTAGCCAATAAGAACTCGAAAACGCAGCTACATGTCATAATAACCTTTTATATTTCAAAAAATTTTGTATAAATTCTTTTTTCAATGGTGCCCTACTCCTCTCCTTGTTATTATTATTAATTATTAATTATCACTATTGAGTATTAATTATAGTTATTGCTTATTATTTATAAGCTTACCTATAAAAGTGTACTTCTTGATTCCTAAATGGCTAAAAATATGAAAACATCTTAACCATCGAAAATGGAAACAAGAGAATACGACACTATCTGGTTGAAATTTGAAAATATAAATGTCTCATTAGAATTTATTATTATTTAATTTTTTTAATTTAATTTTTTTAATTTAATATTTTTAGTTTAATAATTTAATTATATATTTTATTTTATATTTTTTAATATTAATGTTAATAATTAACTAATAATAAAAAATAATAAATTTTAACAATTTTTTAATATTTTTCATTTAAAAATGTCCAAATATTGCTGTGATAACTAATAACAACATTCTTTCGGTTAAGTACATCTACTTCGGTTGTTAATAAATATCGGTTTTCTTAAGAAAACAATAAAATTCAATGAATAATCGATTAACAAAAATTTTTACATGTTTAAAAGTTTAAAAATTATACATTCGAAATTTGAGTTAGCTCCTAATTTTATAATTCTTCTAGAATTATCAAATAATAACAACAAGAAAAACATCTAATCAAACAGAAAATTAAACATCTAGTAAATCCAGGTCAGATGTACGCAAGCGCGTCTCTTTTTCAATTTTAATGAAATTATTTTACATAATAAATTTTTAGATCATAAAAATTTTGATATACTATATTATGTAATCACTTTTCAAAAAAAATATATATATAAATAAAAAATTATATAAATAGTTATATTTCTAACCATAAATAAATATAAAATTTTGAAAGTTTGATTATTTTGTCATTTTTAAATTTTTTTAGTTTTTTTTATTTGCAATTTTAGTAATTTAATCAAATAAAAATAATGATTACAAAATACTTTTTATGTCTAAAAATAAATTTTTAACCCCACATTTCTTTAGTTAAAACAGATTTGTCAGCATGTGCTTCAAGTTCTCATTATATATATTTCTTGTTTATTATGTATGTATTTTCAATTTTTCGTACTCACAACACTATAGTAGTATTGTCGTTTGTGTTTTACTAGAGCAACCTTCAACCACAATAATAATGCTGACCTATAATAAATGTATTTTATTGCCGTATGCTCAATTCAATCTTATATATATGTTGCTGCTTTATTTTTCATTTATTGTGTGTTTGATACTGTTGAAAACCAATGCAAAAATACACCACATGCATTTGCAGAAGCACATGCATGGCTATCTTTTTTTATATTATATTATTAAGTGTGTATTATGCGTATATTATGTAATGTTAAAGTAATATTTAGATACGATGAAAATTACTGTTATAAAAAATCGTCACTATCGATTTTAAGTATGAACAAAATATCTAAAATAGAACTAACTAATAAAACGAAAAGAGTACGCAAAAATAATAAAATTGTGAAAGAATAATGAAAAAAAATGAATAAATTTTATTGATTGTTGATTGATTGAATTGAATTGTAAACTAAGTATATATAGAGTATTGGCCTATAAAAGATAAAAGTAAATAAAGATAAGATAGAGATAAAGATAAAGACTAAAATTATAATTGAATTTGTGTATTATGTTAGGCTGAATTTGTGGGCCGTGAGACTTCTTTATTGTTATCATGGGCTAAGGTGGAAAAGTGGTTTAATACGCCCCACAAGCTGGAGGATGAAAGAAGTCAAGAACACTAAGCTTATTCAGATTAAGATGGAAGGGTTGAGAAGATAAAGGCTTGGTGAAGATGTCAGCTAGTTGCCCAGAAGAGGGAATTGGGAGAAGTTTCATCACTCCAACTTGAGCTTTTTGTCGAATCAAGTGACAATCAACCTCTAAATGTTTGGTCCGTTCATGAAAAACCGGGTTAGCAGTAATATGAAGAGCACTCTGATAGGAGAGATGCGTAAAAATTGTAACACATTTAGTATCCATTGAAATTCACAAGTTGTATTGGCAAGTGCACGATATTCTGCTTCCATGGATGAGCGGGCAACGGTGGTTTGTTTCTTGGTCTTCCAATTGACTAAAGAACTGCCTAAGAAGAAAGAATAACCTGTTAAAGATCGCCGAGTGTCAGGACATCCGGCCCAATCAAAGTCACTAAAGTCGAGAAGCTGAATTTCTGATTCCCTTGGAAAGAAAAAAGTCCTTTGCCGAGACTAGTTTTCAGTTATCGTAACACGTGCTTGGCAGCTTGAAGATGAGATTCAGTAGGAGATGTCATGAATTGACTTAATTGTTGAGTGGCATACATGATGTCCGGTCGAGTAGTGGTGAGATAGATAAGATGGCCAACCAAACGGCGATATACAAAAGGGTCGGATAGCAGGGGACTTTTGTCTTGATATAGTCTTGTGGTACTATTCATTGGAACAGAGGCAGGTTTAGCACCTAATAAACCAGAATCCTCCAAAAGATCAAGACAATATTTTCTTTGAGATAAGCAAATTTCCTTCTCTGATTGAGCAACCTTAATACCCAAAAAATATTTTAATGGGTCCAAGTCTTTAATTCGGAAGTGTTGATGCAAAATAGACTTAATGGCAGCAAGTTCAGAAATGGAATTACCAGTTAGAACAATGTCGTCAACATAGACTAAAATGATAGAAATTTGATCACTAATGAATTTAACAAATAGACTATAATGAGATGAGGTCTGCTGATATCCATGAGATAGCAAAAGATGAGAAAGTTTGTCATACCATATACGACTAGATTGTCGTAAACCATACAGTGACTTTAGTAGCTTATAGCATTAATTCGGTTGAGGAGATGTAAATCCGGGTGGCAGAGTCATATAAACATCTTTAGAAAGATCCCCATGTAAGAAAGCATTATTGACATCCAACTGATGTATGGGCCAATGCTTCATAGAGGCCAATGCCAAAACTAATATGATGGTGGCAGGCTTGACAACAGGGGAGAAAGTTTTCAAGAAATCAACACCTTCAGTTTGAGTGAACCCTTAAGCCACAAGGCGTGTTTTATATCAATCAACTGAACCATCAAACTTGCGTTTGATGCGATAGACCCATTTAAAGCCAACCGGCTTAACCCCTACAGGGCAATCAACAAGACGCCAAGTTTTGTTCAGCTCAAGAGCATCCAACTCATCTTTCATACCACTACGCCAATTAGAGTGTTGATGGCGTCCTTAAAAGACTTTGCCTCAACGTCAGAATGTAGAGATAAAAGAATGTTTTTATGTGAAGATGAAAGAGAAGAAAAAGACATGACTGAAGATAAAGGATACTTTCACTTTGAGGGAGATTGATTTGTAGAGATGAGAGAGGAATTACACAAGTAATCAGAGAGATATGCTGGAGGTCGGTGAGGCCGATCGGAATGACGAGGATGGAGTTGCTCAGGTAGTGAAGAAGGTGATGGTGGACTGGTGTCTAATGTTGAAAGTGATTCGGTGGTCATGGGTTCAACTTGGTTAGGAAACGATAGTGAGAAAGAAGGAGAGGTTGTTGGAGAAAATAAAGAACTAGGTGGAGTTAGGTCAATGGGTATAGGTGAGGGTTCAACTGGAAGACTAACTGAATCTTGTTTTTGAGAAGGTGTGTTTGGCAATGTTGGATTGAGTGTATGGAATTGGACATTTTTTGTGACTAAGGGCAAGATCATTTCATAAAAAATCACGTTTCTAGAAATCTCAATTCTATCTTCTAAAACATAAATAATATATCCTTTAAAACCATTTTGAAAGCCAATAAATACAGCCTTTTTTGTTCTTGGATCAAATTTTGATCTGTTTTCCTTTAGGGTAGAAACAAAACATAAGTTTCCAAAAACTTTAAGGCCATGATAATTTGGTGGATGGTTGAATAAAATCTCAAATGGTGTTTTAAAATTAATTGTGGATGATGGAACCCTGTTAAGTAAATAAATAGCATGTCTAACAGCATAAGACCAAAAAGATGATGGTAAATTAGATTGAAACATAAGAGCACGAGCTATATTCAAAATATGTTGATGCTTGCGTTCTATCCTTCCATTTTGTTGAGGAGTTTCAACACAACTACGTTGATGAATAATGCCCTATGAAGCATAAAAATCAGGTAAAATAAATTCTGGTCCATTATCGGAACGAATAGTTTTGACTTTGGAGTTGAATTGTATTTCAATTAAAGTAATAAAATTTTTTATTTGATTTTGCACTTCTCCTTTTGATTTTAATAAAGTAAGCCATGTAAAGCGGCTAAAATCATCAACAATAGTAAAAAAAAATATTTATGATTATGAATAGAATTTTGTCGAAACGGACCCCAAATATCAAAGTGTAATAAATCAAAAGTTGCATTGACTTTGTTAAAACTTTGAGAAAATGAAAGTCTCTTTTACTTAGAAAGATGAAAAATGTCACAAGCCTCGTCATAATGCATAGAGATAAAAGGAAATTGTTTCGGTAAATGATTAAGTCTTTATCCAAAAAGGTGTCCTAAACGAAAATGTCATATATTGGAAGGTGTAATGGGTGGAGATTTGAAGGAATTTATGGAGTGTGTAGTGGACAAATTTTTACTGAAATTGGGTTCAAAGACATATAATCCCTCTCTCATTCTGGCCAAATCAATCATCCCCAAATTGTTGCTCTGTAGAGTGCAAGAAGAAGATGAAAAAGTGAGTTTACATATGAGTGCTGAAGTAATTTTTGAAACATAGATAATATTAAAGTTGAAATGAGGTAAATAAAGAACATCATGAAGAACCAAGGATGGTGAAAATGGAACGATGCCTTTATAAGAAACAGTAGTTCGAGAACGGTAAATGAACAATAATAGGAGAAATTTGTGTGTAAGAAATAAACTAAGACAAATTTGATGCAATGTGATCTGTGGCACCAGAATCAATGATCCAAGTATTCAAGAATGAATCTCGATTTGAAGAATTGTTAACAGTAGAAAAAGTATTGAAAGAACAAAGATAATGAGTATAGTAGTTGGACTTGACAGAAGTTCAAGTTGGTTTGAAGGATGAACTTTTTCATTGGAAGGAAGTGCCATAAAAGAAAAGTGTTGGGCTGACGAAAGGTCCAAAAGAGACTCTGGATGAAGTTGTGGATGAAGTTGTTGGTGTGCCCTTTCTCCTTGATCTAGGACAGAGTAATGAGGTTGATTATTCATACTGGGGGAGGAGAGGTTAAAGGGGTTTTAAGAAGATCTGAATTGGTTGATTTACCCATGGATGTCAGCAGAGCTCAAGAGGAGCTCTGATACCATAATAAAACGGAAAGAGTACGCAAAGATAATAGAATTGTGAAAGAATAATGAAAGAAAATAAAAGATGAAATTTTATTGATTATTGATTGATTGAATTGAATTGTAAACTAAGTATATATAGAGCATTGGCCTATCAAAGATAAAAGTAGATAGAGATAAAGATAAATATAATTATAAGATAAGATAAAAACTAAAATTTTAATTAAATTTATGTATTCTATTGAGTTGAATTTGTAAGTCGTGAGACATCTTTATTATTATTATAGACTAAGGTAGAAGAGTGGTTTAATATTAACGATTCAAACAAAGACAAATTTTTTAGTTAGAGATTCACACGGTCGATTTTATGAGAGAATTTCTGCCAAAAATAAATCAATACTATGGAATTTATTGTTACAGTATTTTAAAAAAATGAAACAACTAATCCATATGTTAGTAACATATAATAAAACAACTAATATACAGATTATCCGATCCTAAAAAGTTTAATAATTAGTTCTAACTCATTCTATAATAATAATAATATCTCTACAGTATATGGTTGTTTCCATCATAACATCATTAATATTAATAATGATAATAATATTTTAATTTTATCATTTTATTTTTTCATTGTAAGCATTTTTGTTTTCAATGTACGTTAACAATAACAATAATTTTATAAACACTTTTTTTATACCAAAGATATAGAAATTCGAATATGTAACCTGTAAATAAATACAAAAATATTATATATACCATTTAAATTATAATTTATTAATATAAATATTTTTTTAAATAATAATAATAATAATAATGATGGATGAACGAGTATAAAATTATGAATCATAAAGTGAGATGAGAAAGTACAAAGAGAGAGAATGTTTCATGAAAAATGTCTTCTTTTTATAAATCACAACTAACGACTTGTGCTATCTCCTAACCGCTTGATCTTGAATTCAACAGTAATATATATGGGATAAATAATTCTTCGCAACAATATATAAAATCATTACTAGTGATTTAATTTCAAATGTTACTTACAATTTTATTAAATCTAAAATAATATCCCATATCTCGGTAATATATACTCAAGTTATAATTTATTTGGATTACACCATTTTACTTATTATATAAAAAAATTCGTATATGCATAACACGCATAACACCTGTATGTTGGATGACTCTTAAATAAATCATTAGTATGAAATTTATTTTTCATATAAAAAGGATAATGATATATTTGTCATATTCATAATGAGAGTGTTTTGCATATTTGTGGGTGAACTTAATACGTACACAATGTGTTAGTACAATGTCATATATAATTAATAAGAATAAGTATTATTTTGACCGTCATGTAATTTTTTATTTAAAATTATTTTTAATTTTTTTTATATTAAAGTCGACTTCTTAAATAAAATTTTCTATTTTATTACTAAATTATCCGTATTCTATAAAAAATTATAAAATTAACAAAAAAAACAAAAAGGACGCGAAAAAAGAGGCGAGAAGGGAAAAGGAAAAAGGATGCCGGGGGAGGGGGATTGGAGGAAAATGGGAAAGGGAGAAGGGGAAGGGAGGAGCCCCGGCATCCCAGCGTCGTCGTCATGAATCCTAGTGACGTCGCTGCCACCTTTGGGTCCTTCGCCACCGAGCACGAGCCAGCGAGAGAGGAGATCCGAGAAAGAGAGAGAGAGAGAGCGCCGATGGAGGGGAGGAGACCGCTGCCATAGCAGCCGCCAGCAGAACTGCGAATAGAGAAAAACGTCGCTGCCGTTCATGCATGCTTCTGCTGCTGTGGAGTGCGTTGCCGGGAAGGGGAGCCCGACGCAAGGAGGGCGGCGCGCGAAGGAGAGAGAGAGAGAGAGGGGGATCCGAGGCTGAGCTGGGTTCCTACCACCGCTGATCTGCCCAGTCGCCGCTGCCGCTGCCGGATGCATCTGCTTCTTCTTCTACTTCTGCGTCTATGTTTGTTTTTGCTTCTGCTTTGTTTCTGCTTCTGCATCTACATCTGCTTCTGCTTCTTCTTCTTATGCTTTGGCTTCTTCTTCTACATCTGCATTTTCTTTTGCTTCTGCATTTATTTTTGCTTTGTTTCTGTTTCTGATTCTGCTTCTGATTCTGATTTTGTGTGTTGATTTTATTTTTGAATTTGATGTTGTTTCTGCTTCTGAATTTGATTCTGATTCTGAGTATTAGTATTTGATGGGAGTAAGGGAGTTGGTGGTGGTGGAGGTAGAGTAAGGGAGGTGCTGGTGGTGGTAAAGGGTATTTTTGTCCGTAAAAAATTAAAAGGATGATTTTAATATGAAATAAAACGTTAATGATGATTCTAAATAAAAAATTACGTTATGGATGGTTTCAATTCTGACCCTAAACATTAGGAACTAAAACAATACCCATCCCTAATTAATACCAACCAATCCAACAAGTAAAAAAGATAAAATTAAAGTAAAAAATATATATAATAACTAACTGCATTATAGGAAAATAACTTCCATATTCTGCAAACAGAAAGAAAAATTAAGTATATATGCATATTATGACTAAAAATTTGTCTTGAAATATTGTTTGCACACTTATAAAAAAATTAAAGCCAATTAAAAATCTTTTATGTACAAAAAAATATAATCCATATTTCATATCTTATTACTCTTAATAGTTTATACAGTTGACTTAGTAAGCTTAATCCAAATTAAAATTCCACTCACTACCAGCTAAATCAACATATAATTTTGTTCACTTTTTTCAAGCATTAAGATTTTGAAAGAACTAAAAATAGACTATCAAAATTATAGAGAATGTTCGCCCTATTCATGTGTTGGTATCATTGTACTCTCTGAATTTTTGTTTTGTATGTGACTTTAATTTTTTCTGAAAATAGGATATGAACAATTGAATATTAGTTTTATAGGCACAATCAACCAAGAAAATAAACAAAGAATAAGCTCAAAATTAGAAAAAAAAAAAAAGTAAAAGAGGAGATAACAAATATGCGATTGAATTTTAAGTTTCAATAGACCAATAAGAGAACAATTATGAAAATAACAGCAAAAACCAAGTAATTGATTTTTACTTGTCACCACCAACCTTGCTAACCTAATTGTTTTGTGTAAAATTCGAGAGATTATTAAATAATTAGTTAATAACTATTTATTAATCAAGAAAAGTAAAAAATTAAATTTTATAGTTTAATGTGATAGAGAAAATTAAAATAAGAATTTTGACACTAATTTTAAAGAATTTGGCACAAGAGTGAATCGAACGGGCCGAACCGAACGAACCGAATCCATTACGGGTCCAAGGGCCCAACAAACCCATCTAAATTCATTTATCTTTTTCATCATCATTTCCACGCTGGGAAACTCAAGGAAAGGGGAAATGATACTCTTTCAAAATACAAACCCTTGATTAGATTCAAATCCTTATAACTTTTGATCCAGAACTTCAATCGATGCACTGTTGTTATTATTTATTTAACCCTTTTTTTTTCAAAGGCTCCTAGTTACAAATATTCTTCATACTATTATATATACTAAATCTTATTTTTAGAAGTCGTAATATCTCACCACCTCTGTCTTATGATTTGAGCAGAAGGCTCTGTGTGGTAGGGTCTTATATTTTGAAGCTGTAACGACAAAAGAAGTTAAAATTCAAATAAATTAAAAGTAATTTGAAAACTAATTCAAAAATTTTTAAAACAAGTACTGAACAAGATTCCACATAAATAAACACCTACAACTACAACAGATTTGTTATTTGGATGCTCTTTCTTGTACTATTTTCTAAACTCAAACTTACAAAACGAAAATATAGCAAAAAAAATTTTAATCAAAAATCAAGAACAAACAAAAAATTATAACAAAAATCAGGAAAAAAAAGTAAGAACAAATCAGAAGAAAAATCATAAAGAAAATAATGAATTCAGAAATCAGTAATTTTAAAATTAAAATAAAATAATGAACCCAAAATAAGTCATAAAATCAAAATCAGAATAAACAAAAAAAAGAATAAAATCAGAACAAATACTAAAATCCAATAAAAATAAAACAAAATCAAAATAAAACAGGAACATAAGCATATATCATAATTCAGGGTTTAAGGCTTAACTTCTGTAAACTAACTAGTGAGTGAGTTACTTGGAGATAGTAATGGCACAGATGATTTTTCTGGCGTAGTGGCAGCACAGACAGCACAATGATGGCGGCAGTGACCAACCGACAGGCTGCATTATGATTTTTTTAAAATAAATTTCAAAAAAAAAGGGAGAGAGAAGAGGACAATCTATCTAGAGGGAGAAAAAAGAGAGCTCCGATGGTGATAAAGTGAGTAGTGGTTGGTGGCACTGATGCTAACAAAGGGAGCTACCAGA
>NC_029775.3:105527922-105530740 GCF_000817695.3 Arachis duranensis
GAGAGGGGCACGATTCTAATTTAAGACAAATTTACCGGTGGATAAATTCGATGATAATGCATTGAATGTGTCCAAAATGCAACGTTCTATTAATTGAGCTTTACCGCCAAACTTATCGTCGGATATTGCGCGTGACAAAGACGGAGTGTTCCATTATTTGAATTTTACCGGCGAATATAATGATCGCACTAATTTTTTTTCTCCAAATATTACCGTCGAATTTATCGTAAAAAAACTAAATTTATCAGTAAATCTGCTACTAACATTCGACACTAAATTAAACGATATTTCGATTTTTCTTGTAGTGTATTGTATTCCATGCATTGACAATATAAAAAAAATGAATAATTTTCCGTCAAACATTTTTCTTTTATGGAGCTTTTATAATATACCTTAGGGCATAAGTTAGTAAAATCATTTTTTTTAAGGATTGATTACTTTATATATAGAACTTGAATTCAAGATTATTAATTAAAATATGAATAATGTTAGGTAACAAACTTCTTTTGAGTTAACATCAACCAACTTTTTAAAAATTGTTTATTTATTTTCAATTCTAAAACCTAAATCATAACCTAAACATTAAAGTTGGCTAACATTTGCTAACTAAAAATCGATTCCCTATACTTTTTCTTAAAATATGTATTCCGCACAAAGCGCGAAAATAATGTTAATAAAAGAAAAAATACATAGAATAAATTTTTAGTTAGTCAACATGAGCTAATATTTTTTATTGAAAATTTTTTAATTTTTTTTTTAAAATTTAGAATTTTAGCGTTTATAATTTAAAATTTTTAGTTAAGAATATATAATTTAGGATTTATAATTTAAGATAAATAAAATAATTTTAAAAATGTTGACTGGGCTTAGCTAAAAAAATTTGACCCTGAACATTACTCGTGATAAAAACTAAATTTACAAATCACTTATATTGTGATATTGTGGGGAAAAATTTTATCAGAACCTTAATTTAAATTCACCCTCACTTCTCAATTTGATTAATTTATCATCAAGTACTTTTAATTGAATTTCCCATTTTCATTTTTTTTTTCAGGTTGTAACACCCATTTTCTTAATTGTTGTTATCCATATTATTACATGCTTAGCCTTGCTTTAATAAAGTTTTACGAAGAAGAGTTTCTTCTTTTTAAAAAAGTACAAGTATTTTATTTTATATTTAATAAATGAATGTGTTTGGGCTTGTAATTTTTGAAGTTGAATTTTTTTTAAAGAACCTAAATAGGTTATTTTTAAAAATAAAGTATGCTTATCAAAATTATTATTATTATTATATTTATATCTATTATGATCTATTTAAATTTTTAAAACTGTTTTATCAAATATAATTATTGTTATTTGTATTTATTAAAAATTATTTTTAATTTGATTTAGGTGCCGCATCCTCTAAAAATCTGTCTTTCAAAATCTAGTTTTAATAAACAATTTTTGAAAGGTAAATACCAATTCATCCTTTAAAGTTAAAATTGCTCTTTTGGATGGATGATTTTTGGACTGTAAATATATAAAATCTTACCCCAAAAGATCTCCGTTAAAGTTTATAAACTGAGTATAAAATGTTAAACATGATAACTTTTGCTAGTTATTCTTATATTATTTGAAAAATTTCAAATATTCTTAAAACAGCAGTGTTCCAATAATTTTAACTGTAATTTTAATTAATATATATTATATATAATTTTTATAATTAAAATTAACGATTAAAAATATTAAAAGAGTAAAGTGAAGCAATCTAAGATGTGAAAAAATTAATAAGTGAAGATGGTTAATGGCAGTTACAGATAGCACTTAAAGAGAGCGGTAACGGTTATTCAAGGATTGACACACGTGGTAGTTATATCTCAATTTGATTGGTCGAAGACTTCCATAAATACGTGAAAGATCGAAGAAACAAATGTTGGAATCTTTTCGGAGAAAACACTCACACTTATACTCACTCATATCCCTGGCGACTTTCTGAGTCAATCAAGAATCTTTCTTATTCGAGTTCCTTTCATGTCTTTACTTTTCATTTAAATTACCCGCAACTTTCCTTTTTATGCAATTTATCTCATTTGCAATGTCATTTTAATTTCTTTAAATTCAGCAACTTTTATCCTTTCCAATCTTTACCTTTCAATTTGTTCTTTATTTTTCCAAAAACTTTTCTTTTATTTAATTTGATTTCCCTTTTATTCAAATCATTTAAACTTTATTGTTTATTTCGAATGTCTGTAAAGCTTGGTTCTTTTATTCAAAGACATAGATTTTGATGCAAACTGGTACTCACAAAAAGGAATAAGTTTCGCTCCCAAATCATTAGATATGAACCACTCTCGATTTTGCTAAAAATCGATAAAATAAGGACAAAAATAGAATTTATCCTAAACGTTAGAAACAAAAACGATACTTTAATCAATATTAAAATATCGGTGTTCCAAAAACATTTAAAATTCTTATTTTATTAGGCGATTCTAGGAATATCCGAAGCATCTCGTATCAAGTGGAACTAAATTATCCTTTGAAGGTTGCTTTATCGAGTAACCCTGGACCCTCAAAGTGGAAAAGAAACCAGCTTTAAGAATATACTGGTATTTATAAATATGAAAAACTCCTCACCTCTTATGTGTTTTTTAATATCCGGGATAAGATTCCATCATCATTGAACAATGTATAACACAATAGTACTAAAAACAACATATTATAAAATATATATATTTTTTTAAGAAAAGTCCTTTCTTTTGTGATTTATTATTTTAAATCGATTAATCGTTCAGAAATCAACCGATTCAACCGATTAACTAATTTTTTAGCCGGTTTT
>NC_029775.3:105530835-105536122 GCF_000817695.3 Arachis duranensis
TTTTGACAAAAAGAAATTAAAGAAGACTCAAAAAGAAATTAAAGAGTCTCCATTCTATCCTCATTTTTTCATAGGTTGGGGGTATCCCTATCCCTTTATTTTGTACAGCACCTAAAAAGGAAGAGTAAGTATACACGAACTTATGTACCCAAAGAAAAAAAGAATACAAGAAGTTGTAGCCTCTAATTTCATGTGACATACCACACATTACAATATCTGAAGGTTCTCACTACCTCCAATGTCTGTGTGGTGGTGCAGTTGGTGAGGATTAAAGAATGCTATGAGGAGAGGATTTCTTCTAAGACATGAAAGAAAATCATCCTTACCAATTCTGCCATCAATATCATGCTCAAATAACACAAGCAGCTCATGGACCTACAAGTAAACCGGTTAACATTAATCGACATACGAACCAAGAGCATCGTGACAGAAAAGGAACTGAGTGTAAAGAGGGTTGTTACACAAGTTACCTCGTCGTCTTTCCATCCGGGGATAGCAGGTCGGATGAAATCTCGCAACTGATTTTATAAAAAAGAAAAAGGTGCAAGTTATTAGAGTTAGTCAATTCCATAAGTAAAAGCAAATAAGAATATGAAAGCATAATACTTCTTGTTCTATGATGTAGTCCTTTACTGCACCGCCACAACTGGAAAAGGCTGATTCACAGGAATGATGGAACCCTGGCTGCTTCATGACATGGGCGGATCCAAACAAGAACTGAGGCACACAACATAAAACTTAGGTTAATATGAATTGACCAGGGCATAACTTTTAAAATTGGCCATCTAATCTTAAGTAGAGCACAGAAACAAGGCATAGAATGCAAAGAGTAACCTGTCTAAATGTAATTGCGCCACTCGTTTCGACATCAAGGAATGCAAATATCTGTAATAAATTATTAAATCAATTCAACGTGACATAAAAAAGAGAAACGATCACTTGGGAATCCAGGCTTTGGCAACAGAAAGAAGAGTATATAATACAGAGGTGGGAACTAACCTTCCCAGACAGAGGGCATGCCTTAAGTTTTAAACCTCTCAAGAAGTTATGATATTGAACACGACCACTGCCAACCAGGATATGGAGAATTCCATTAGTTCCAATGAAATATTACCAAAAACCATAGGCATGGGTAAAAATCACAAGTAAACTTTCACTCATGTATCCTCATTAAATATTAAGGAATTATTTCATTTCACTATAGGAACTTCAATAATGTTAGCCTAATATCCTCCTCCTCATAATGCTCTTGGCAGAGAGGGTAAGAGATTTGTGCAAGATGTAAGAGAAGAAAAATGAAATGAGAAAAAAACAAAAAATTTAACATTGATCATCATCATTGGTATATAGCACTTTTCTTTTTCTTTTTCTTTTTCTTTTCATAATAATAGTTAAAATAAATATGATTCTGGAATAACTAGACATCAATTGCTTACTAACACATTACAAATATCAAATAACTTATAGTTTTGCTTCCCCGTGTATAGCCAAGCAAGAAAGGTTTTCCATCAAGTTACAGCAATGTGATTCATTGTTACCTGGGATCAGGATTCATAGAAAGAAATCTATTCAGAAAATCCAAGGCTTCCGTGCTGCTCAACTTAAATAACTGAAAGTAAAAACAATGCTCTTCATTCTTTCTTCAAGTATTGATATTGTTAGTAATATAAACTTTTTAGAAGAGAAATCATACTTAAAATAAAAGAGCTTTATTTTCACTAAAAGGGCTATTTCCAAGGGCCTAATAAAAGGAGACAATAACAGGCCATGTCCAAAAAATGAAAACAGGAAGACACCCTTGAAATAACAGTGCATATTTCAATATTGAAACACATATTTCATACAAATTTGTCTGTAGGAACTTACTTTCTCTACTCTTGACATTTCGACCATATAACTTGAGGGGTTATCCTGCCAAAATATATATGCTAAAATGTCAATGAAAATAAAACTAGGCTGCAAAGTTGCACAATAAGTAAAGTTCTTTTTTACATGTCTTATTTTTTAGAAAAAAAAATCATTTTTTTAAAATCTTGCTTTATTGATTAGGAGGATTCTTTATCCTCTTTACTCTCTGTCATTCGTTCTCTTCATCTTAATGAATTTCTTCTTTTATCCCCGCAACACAATACATAACAGGTAAGGCAAAGCATCAGTTCAACACAATGTCAGCTTGCAAAATGCATAAGAAAATATTAACGCACTAAAAGGTGACATCAAAATTTCAGCAGAGGTACACAACCAATGAGAGGTAAATATTTAACACATTACTGACATCTAAGACAACCGTATTCCATATTAATAATTAGGTACTCAAACTCTCATTCCTTAAAGTTGTTACGAAAATAAGTATGCTCAGTAGGAAGCACCCATATTTTGGAAGTTGAAAAGCAATAGAAGTTGGTCAACAAGAGTTCTGTACAAATTATACAAATCTTGCTCCGATAAATGGATGAAAAACAATGCTTGAGATTACATTTTCAAATACATTTGTGGATGAGGATATTATTGGGTGGTGTGGTTGATTTTTTTTTCATTTATTTGGACATTATTACTTTATCATGTATAGTTGTATTGATTGTACAGTATGATTGAAGACTGAATGCAGAACACTCTTCCTTAGTCATAAATTGTTCAGATAATAGTTCATTTGCTGTCTATATTCATATTTGTAGAAGAGTTGATTATTGACAAGAAAAAAAATCAAGTGTAATAAATGGGGAAATAACAAGCTATTCTAAACCAGAATTAATGTTATTTCCAAGTGAAAATAATAGATAAATGCAGACCTATCAAATGCTTGATCCCTGCATCAAATTCTAAAATCCTTAATGCAGGTAAGCATTTAGGTTGAAGATATAAGTTTAACCAGGAATGAAGAATGCATGCCTGTTTTGCTTCTTGAGCTTTCACATGAAGCATTAGGTCTCCATACGAATGTCCTGTGTTGACAACATTCAGTGCACTTGCCATAGCATGGCCAGTCTGCATTTATCCACATCTTAATTGTCACAATTACTCGCAGAAAGAAGGATGATCAAGATAAAACAGAGAAGGATAAATGTGTGAAAACCTTCTGAAAATATTCGACAGCAGAAAGACAAAATTAGAAGACTCACCCTTTCAGCATAATGTGCAGCACTTTCCAATTTATCGTCCCGGGGATAAATGACAGGAAGATATTCTACCTGTTCAATTCAAGGCTAAAGTTGTAAATAACTTTGGGAACAATAAGTTTCCATACGAAGCTACGCACTAACCACTGTCAAGATAATGCATATGGAGATTGTTACCTCAAAGAAATTGTGAAACTGAGTCAACATCCTGAACATGAGCTTTCCCAAAGAGATACTACCCCTATGAAAGTAAATATGCAGGTCACAATATATAAGAGAAAGAAGAGATTTTTTCAAAATCACAGAAATGCCAGCATCTTCAAAAAGTAATTGCTTACCAAGATTGATCAAAGTGCACATGGGGATATCGAACAATTATAGGCTGAATTGGGTAGCCGGGGATAAAAGCACCAAGCTGGAAGGAAATAAGGCACCTGCCATTTGTTGTGGTTCCCTCAGGAAACAATAGTACTCGGGGATATCCATTGCAGGAAGCCCTTCTCTGTTATTCAGATCCTCGAAAGCAGATTTCTGTATCAAATAGCTTATAGATTGATAACATCATAAATTACATGAACAAAACTTGTGTGCAAGTGCGACAAATAACGACTATTCAGTCTTATCCATCCATATGACATGCCAGCTTAATCTTTCTACTCTGTTGCACAATCTTAATCATGAGTGATTTTCAAGAAATTCAGGTTCCAAGGTTATGGCCAATTATTGCTCAATTTTCACATATTATTTACATTCTCAAGCATTTGTGTTGCATGTTAAAAACTTAAACTATATTGCTTATATGAATCCTAATAGAGGCCAATACTCAAAAGAAAAATGAATCTGTAAGTCTTATACTCTTAGTGCTACAATAACAACAACGAAGTATTATCCCGTTAGGAGGACCTCATGGATCATGTTTACATAAATCTCTGTAAGTAGGTCTTATCAGTCTCTTGCTAAATCATATGATTCTCAAACTTAAACCAAACATTTTTCAAGAAACTTTTGCAGAGGTCTGCTGAAAAGTTAGGGGCATGACACACATGACAACAAATGTTGTGAAACACCTGAACAAAAATAATGCCCAAAAAATTGTCTAAAACATAGAAGGAACAGGGTATGGAATGGTAGGTAAACCAAACCTCCTTGACAACCATATCAACAATGAAAGAACAAAGACAGTTTAAGACAAAATAATCAAATAATGATGGAAAACTAACAGAAACATTTTTTACCTTAATTTCATTGACAGCCTCCCTCCTTGATGATGGTGAGAATCTGTTGACATATATGACCTAACCACATAATGAGTCAAAGAGAAAGAAAATGGTAATGTATGTATGTACTTTATTATTTTCTTAACTGAGCATGCTAATTAAGATGTAAAGCAGAAGCCAAACTACCTGCATTGCTCTAATAATGGTGCCAACACAAGGTATGGAGTCATGAGACTCGGATGCCACAATGGTGGGAAATAATTCATAGAAGTAGAAAATAGGTTCAATATAAGATACATGATTAGATACAATTATTGGAGTAATTTCCCTTGGAGCAGGTTTTCCCCTTCGTTTTATCCATTGATACCTGCAATAAACCGAAGGAGACAACAAACACAAAGAAAGCCATCACTTCAGCACCAAATTAAGCTTAAGGCCAAAATGGACAAACCCTACCAATAAATTACCATCTCCTTTAAACTAAAAGTCAACACAGCATAAGCAGGGTCTCCAGTAGTGGTTTCACTGAGACTATGATCAAATTGGTTCAACAGTTATTATGAGATCATCTACAATCATATATACACTAGCTTAGTTCAAACACCCTAAGTACATTTTTTCTTCACCTTAAATTTTAGGGGGAAAATCATTTTCAAGAGACATGTCTTAAATTTTTGTATTACAGGTTATTATTTCAAATACAAACTAACTTAATCAAGCACTAAAAAGCATGGCAGAAGTTTATCATGTTGATAATTCTCTCACTTAAGAGATACATATAACCAAAAATGCACATGATACAATAGCAATACATATTTAAAAGGCATCCAATATTATAAATTAGAGAAACCCCAAAACACACACACACACACACATTACTATTTAATTTATATTGGTCAATTAGTTAAAGCCTATCAGTTTTTTCTTTCTTTCTTTCCCTTCCCCCCTCCCCCC
>NC_029775.3:105536192-105566171 GCF_000817695.3 Arachis duranensis
AAAATATAGTTTAATTTCTTCACAAAATCATAAAAAATTATAAATAAATAAAAAAAGAAAAAACAAACAAAATGAGACAAAAACCAGATCACACAAATTAAAAAAAAAAGAAATTAAAAGCCCCGAAATTCCACAATGCTCACTAGACTAATAGGATTAACAATTCAACATCCTCTAAAGTGAGGATATTTGTAAGGTGAGAAAGTAAATATTAATTACCATTGAATTAAGATTTTGGGCTCGTATACGATAGAAGTTACAAATTCTCGATTTATCACTTTACCAACTTTCTCAATCTAGAAGATCCAAATTCAGCCTCGAGCCCTCGATAGTCGATATCAGGACTAAAATATAATATTAGTATATTGGATAACTAAAACACAAAAATAAAAATAAGTTGCGAACATATCATCTCTATTGCACCGGATTCTATCTGAACTTAGCTTCGCAGTTTGACATTTCCACCAAAAACAATAAAAACAAAACAAAACAAAAAACACGAAAAATAAAATAAATATAATATTTGAAAAATAAATAAAATATAACCAGAACGCATACAGGTACAAGTACAACCAAAGAGTCCTATAAATACTTCTTGAAATTGAAAAGAAACAGAGAGAGAGAGAGAGAGAGAGAGAGAGAGAGAGAGAGTTGTTACTGTTTGTGTTACCCGAAAGAGAAGAGAATGAGGCGAGCGCAGACTCTGGTAACCCACATAACCCTAGAGCGCCACGTGGGCATAGGGTTCTCCTTGTCCTTCCACCCCCAAAGCGCAAACTTCGTTGCCAAGTACCCTACCATCAAGCACGCTCCGAACACAACCACTCGAACCAGCGCCAAAGGCAAGCATGCAACGATTTTCACCCACTCGTACACTCCCTCCACGTTCTGTGTGCCGTTTCGGAAGGGGTCTACGGTTGAAGCAGGAGGAACGCTTGGGGGTTCGGAGCATCCGATGAACTGGAACGGGTTGGGGGAATCGCTAGGCCGTTGGGATTCGGAGAGGTTGAGGATTATGTGGTCAGAGGAGGAAGATGGAGGGAGTAGAGGGTCGGTGATGCCGTTTTCCGCCATTATGAGAGTACGGTTTGAAGGTTTGGTGTGTTGAGGAGACGGAAGAAGAAGAAGAAGCTGTTTTTTTATGGAATATGCAAATATGAAAATATGAAATATGGAGCAGTAGTACTGTAACGCTGTTAGTACTTACCGGTTTGAAGATTTGGTGTACACGTGGAATATTTTTGTTTTTACAAATGGACTTCAAATATTTTTGCAAAGGGTTAATTACCAAAAACGCCTTCCATGATGACAAAAATGCATGAGATTGAATTTTTGAAAAATACATATTTAATGTTAGATAATTTTATAAAAAAAATTAATATTAAATATATATTTTTTAAAAAGTATATTAAAGATTAAATTTTAATATATTTTTTTTATAAACATGATTTAAAAAATGAGATATTATTATTCTTAAAATTTAGTGATTTTTCACTAAGTATATATGTTTTTTATTTTTCAAAAGTATTATTGGTTGTTGACAAAAAATAAAAAAAAAATATTGTGATTTTTTAAAAGTATTATTGGTTGTTAACAAAAAAATTATAAAAAAATATATGCTTATCGAAAAATCACTCGTTTTTATATATAATAACATCTTATTTTTATAATTATATTTGCAAAAAATTATATTAAAATTTAATCTCTAAAATATTTTTTAAAAATATATATTTATTGTTAAGAATTGTTGTTATGTTTTTAAATTATTTAAAAGTATTTTTATCGATAATAAAATTTAAATATATTTTTATCAATGTTTAAATAATTCGAAACATCTTTTGTGGTTAACCTTTTTGCAAAAGAATACGTAGAAGACTAAAACCACAAATGTTTTCCCCAAATACGTAGTGTCATAGTGTGTATCATGCTAATATGTAAAAATGATGTCAAATAAATAAAAAATTTCTTGATTATTTTTTTGTTCTCGATGATTCAACAAAACCCATAAAATTCTTTAACACGACTCAGAAGGAGAATCACTTTTGGTTATAAGATTACCAACTTAAAATAGTAATTTAATTATTTTTTATATTTAGCTAAATATGTTACCATTTTTATGAAAATTTTGATCAAAATCTTCCCAAATACTGCTTTTAATTATAGTTGATTTATCTATTTAATAAAGTATTTATTCGTCCCTAATTTTTTTGGCATTTGAATTTGCATATAAAATTCAACTTGGTTTTAAAATTGTTTTTCGCACTAAAATACCATTCTCTAATGACCCTTTTCCAACAACCTTTTTCACCAAAATACTCGATTTCTCTTCTTCTTTTTCTTCTTTTCCATCCAACAAGAAATACCAGCGGCAACAATAAAAATTTTAAAACAGAACCAGAATGAATAAACAAAAAACACTAGCAGTAGCAACAAAACACAGTAACAAAACAGCAAGAAAACATGATATAATAAACAAGAAACAGAAGCAAAAACCAGCATCAAAGAATCAACAAATCTACATTTCAAATATAAAAAATTCAACAAAATTTAAAAAGTATAATTGGAACCCTATGAAATAGCAGCGAGCATGCGAGGAATAGGGACGAACGGTGATGAACAGCGACAAGTAGAAATGAGCAACGACAAGCGAGCAAGGAACAGCGCAACAAAGTTTGGTGAGAAACAGAAACGGCGACGTGACTCTCGAAAACAGAAACAGAAGCGCAAGGTGCAGCACGACAAAGCTCATGGATATCCTGGTGCAAGAGTTGAAACGGCAACGACAGCGCGCGATATCTCCCTAGCCGGCATCGTCGCCACCTTCCTCTTCACCGTGTTTCTCTCTCTTCACTTCTCTTCTCTCTCTTTCCAGAATATGCTTCTCTTATTTTTTAATTTTTAAAATTTAGGTAAAAATGATGATTTTAAAATCAACTTGAACTTTAAAGACGAGTTCGAATGCAAAAAAGGTTGGAAATAAATAAAAAAGGGTGCTACGCATCCAAGTATTTTTTAATTCTAATTCATCCAAGTAAGCCCAACAACAACAAAAATCACTCTCATTAAAAGAGCGTGATTACACGCACGTCTTCTTCTTCTTCCCACGCACATTTATGCACGGAGCGTCTTCTTCTTCTTCGCGTTTCTCCTCCTCTTCCTTTTTCGTGTTCCTTCTTCTTCACGTATTTTGTCCTTATCGTCATTCTTTTATTGTTGTTGTTGCTGTATTTTTTTTCGTCATTCTCTCCCTAGTGAAGAAGCGGTAGAAGGTGAGGAGGAAGAGTTTTGAATTGTGCATAATAGGAATGAATCAAAATTATATTCAAAATGAACTGAAAATTAAATTCAAAATGTAAACTCATTTCAAAACAAGTACAAACAAAATTGAATCATGAACAAAAACATATCAAAATCCATCAAGTGATTTTGCAGCATTATGTGTTTCTTCTTCTTTATTTGATTAGATGAACAAGACAAGAAAATAAGAACATGATGAGAAGGTTTGATGAATTTTTTTTCTTGCTTCTTCTTCTTTCGTTATCGTAATTACCAACAACACCAACATTTTGCTAACAAAAACCAACATTTTGAATTGAATTTGAATTTATATAATGGCCAATGTTCGGTTCATGTAGTATTATACAATGGTTTCGCTTTGATAATGTTTTCGGTTCATTCTATACGCAGATGTTTCTGAATTCGAATTTATATAATGGACAAATATTCGGTTCATTTGGTATTATACAATGGTTTCACTTTAATAATATTTTCGATTCATTTGTAGTTCAGGTATGTTGTCGATGAATAATTTGTCCCAATGGTTTGAGTGGCTTTCAAGACAAACTGAATTGAATGGAATGAAATCCAATACAATTGAATAAAGTGATAATAAATAATTTCATTCTTTTTTACTACAAAAAGACTCAATCATTAACAAAAATACATCAAAATTACTTAAAGAATAAAAAATTTGGTCAATACTTATCAGCAACATTAAGTAAACCTCAATTAACACACAAATGAATCGAAATAAATTAAGAAATGAACCGAAATATTTAATGATGGCAAATAAAGACATTTGCAAAATGTTGATATTATTGGTGATGACGATAATAAAGAAGAAGAATCTGCTCGTGCAAATTTGGAAGAAGAAGAAAGAGGAAGAGAAAAAAGAGGAGAAGAAGAAGGGAAGAAGAAGAACCTGCATGAATTTAGAAAAAGAAGAAGAAAAAAAGACGAAGAGGAGGAGAAGGAAAAGGAAACGGAGAATGAGCGCGAAATTTGAAAGTTGTTATAACAATTTAGTTAGACTTAGTTAAGTATTTTGCTTGGACGTAGAGCTTTATTCATAAATAAAATTTTGGTTTAATTACTCTGTTAGTCCCTATAGTTTCGTGAAATTTTCAATTAAATCCCTATACTTTTTTTTTAAAATTGGGTCACTGCACCAAAATTTGTTTTCAGTTAAGTCTGTACACTTTTTTTTTATTTAAATTCCTGCATCAATTTTTTTTAGTTAGATCCCTATACAATTAAGTTAATTACTATCAAAGAATTAATCAGTTAATTGAAAAAAATTAGTACAAAAATCTAATTAAAAAATAAAAATATATGAATCTAACTAAAAATTTCATAAAACTATAGGACCAACAGAGTAATTAAACCTAAAATTTTCGACCTAAATTATAAAAACCAATATCGTAATTAAGCTAATAATTATCTATTTACAAGTAACATGAAAATATCCTCCTTTACTACTTTTAAATATCCTTCTTTACTACTTATAAATTTGATTCTTAATAAATTTGTTGACAAAATAAAATATATCTTATGAAATTAGTTAAATGGAATAAATAGACTAGTAACTGCAAAAATAAGAGAATGTAATCTGAAACTGGGACCAGTCGAAATGAGAGCATGACAGTGGGGACATTTCACATTCAATCGAATATTTAATTGCTTGATTTCCGAGAGGATATGGATTCATGTGGACCAATGCCTTCCATACAAATCTCCCACCATAGTAGGATAAAAAAATTAAAACGCATGTAATGTAACCTAACCATGTGTCACTTCACTTTTAACTGTTGGCTCAAGTTGTGTTGGGTGTTTTGAGTTTTGACTACGAAGTCTCGAAATCTCATTCATTTGCCGGTGAGTCACTAACAGCATCATGTTGTCTAAAGTAAGATTACTCTAGAAACTAGAAAAGAATAGCTGTTCAATTATCTATTCACAAGATTCAAGGGGTAAACTTCAGATGAAATGCATAAACATAACCTACTTTACATTAATAATTCAATGACATAAGCCATTATATCCAATCCAATACTATTTATACGTAACACCAAGCCAACGGTCACCGATTGAACACGTTAGCACATATACTAATAGCTTCTGATAAACAAAGAAAAGATATCTAACCTATGATGCAAGGACACAGACTCCGGACAGAAACACGCACGACATCGGACACGTAGATACGCAAATTTTAAAATCTTATATGACACGAAAACACCTATATATATAAAACATAAAGTATTTTTTAGATAAATCGTAATAATATTTTGATATTTTATTGATATTAAAATATAAATTAAAATTTTTAATTTTTTTCAATATCTTATGTTAATTATATCAAGTATTTAAAATATTTTTTATTTTAATAAATAATAATATATACTATATTTAAATTTATTTTAAAAATATATATTAAAAATAAGACTGAACATGCTAACACGTGATGGTATTTAGGTGTGTCCAGACATATCCGATGAAGAATTTTTTATTTTTCATTAAAACACGGATGGACACAGCAGACACGCGTGTCGGACGAGTGTCGGTGAGTGTCGTGTCCGAAACGTGTCCGACACGCGGACACGGCAACTCAGCGAAGTGTCCGTGTTTCATAGACTATAACTATAAGAAAGCCATGCGGTGCTATCACCAATATTTTTTACCTTAATCTACACTATACCGCTAACATATCTTATCAAGTCCCAAATTTGGTGACTAATCTTTGTATTGGACTATTGTGACTACAAAGTCAGTTTCCACCTGACCTACGTATGAGGCTGATCTTGTTCTTTAGAACATCACAAAAGACCGCTCTGAAACCCTAACAAGCTTTGGCTATGCTAATGGAGAAACTTGATTTTGTGAAAAGATACACTGAAGACATCAAAATTCAATCGGTTTTTACTTGAAATACTGAGGGTAAAGTTTGAATATAAAAAAAATGTGAGAATCCTATCTACACCATCTTCAGTTCAGGAATTAGCTTGTATATATAATTTAACAGATTTACATCTTTCAGAATGCTTCTTCTCCACTTTTAAGGCCACAAATGAGACATGGTTAAAGAACATTTTTTGGGCTTCATATCCAAAGAGCAGCATCAACCTTGGCAGTAGGTACATCATCTTAAAAGTGTCCCTCTCTCTTTTACTGCATTAAAACAAAAAAGAAATAATTCAATCTTAAAGGAACTTCTGATTCATGGCTGCAACTTATACCATGCAAGATTATACCTCATTATCACACAGCCAACCATAGAGTATTTAGTCTCCTAAGCTGCTGTAATGAAGCTCAACATGTTACCCTACACCAGCATCCAAATGATCATCATAATCATCGAAAGACTCTTTATCTTTAAAGAAGTATCCATCCTCTGGGGGCTTATAATCCATCCCCCTCCAAACTACAATCTGTTCTTTATCAAAAGTCACCAGAATACAAGGGACCAGGTCCTGCATTAATAAATTTTAAGGAACAAATAAATTTTTACTACAGGGACAAAATCACAGACGAATACAAAGGGTGGCCCAGGGGGGCAAGGTCCCCCTAGAATTTTTATAAGCACTGTATATACATGTATATGGTTATATGGTATAATATTTTTAGAAAAATGTTATAAATTATGTTAGAGATATAATGTCTAATTGAGGAAGTGTTTTAATATTTACATTGCTTTTAAAGATGTGGGCTAATCCACACACACAAAAAATGCTTAAAAGTATTATGGGCCTAAGAGAACATGTTTCACTGTTGAATGAACCAACTGAACAAAATAAAAATATTTTAAGAGTTCAACCCGTGTGATCTTACTAAATTAATACAATACCCGCGTTACTCAAATCCCAAATTCATCCCTGTACACAATCATATTTGAACGTTGGTTCTGCTTTTCAAAACCCAGACAAACACAATGAACACTTAAGTTCATCTGTTAGGGTCCACTTTTAAGCTATGCAACCTATGATAATAACTAGAACACATAGATAAAGCATTGTAAAGCTAATTATAACAATAATCTAATTAGAAAAAGAAAAAATAAAATAACAAAATCGTCTTTACCCGGAGCTTGCAGCCGATTTTCTTGTAATCACTCCTCTCAAGACCCGTGCAGTCTATCCGAACCAATTCACTTGAGAGGAAAGCATCTCTGACCATTGGCACCAAATATGCATAATAGCCATTTTTGGCTGCAATTCAATTCAGAGTCAATAACCTTTGCAGAAAGCATACATAAAACTGGAATTAGAAAATATAGCAAGCATACCAAGTTTTGTTAACACGGGAACGGCTAGTCCTCTCTTCCTCATCTCTTTAGTTTCCTCAATACTCAGACCCTCAATTGTTGTCTTAATCAGTCTAGGATAGACAGGTTCTTGGGGTTTCCACAGCATGAGAGGAATTACTGGCCTGTGATTGGGATTATAGTTCCTGCCTCTGTATAATATAATTGTACCCCCATGCCTGGAAATGACCTTTCCATATGTTTTGTCCTGTGACAAGTGCAAGAGAATTGCTTATGCTTGCATAACCAAGTAGCTTTTAAACATAGAGTGACACATAATCCAAGTATCCAACTATGGTTCAACCAGCATAGGTCCACACATATTAAACAGACCATAATAGAAAAATTCACTTCAGAAGGCTAGGTAGTTTTATGAACACAGAAAGGGTATAGAAAGGTACAAACCTCAAGCTGGGTGCAAACATTTTTCATGTCAACAGTTGGAACGCCCATGCATTTGATCCTAACCACTTCAGAATATTTCCAATGCTTATGAATAACATCCAGCATGTTGTGAGTTAAGCCATCCCTACCTGTGACCAAAACAGAGTTCATGGTGTCAATAAGATTAGCCTTCCCTCTTTTCTATATAACATAAGTTAGCCCTTACATTTTCCAATTCTCATACGATTTCACCAAAATCTCAGTTCCTCATATAGTAATAGTTGTAAGACAGACACTTCAAAGTATCCCAATTATATAGTTTTAAACCATTACCACAAAAGCAGTCAACACATAAATACCATCATCCTTCATAAGTTAATATGACCTGTATACTAACGCAGCTACCGCCTCAAAATTCAAAATTCAAATTGAGGATACAAAATGTAGGATAAATTTTCAATGTAACATAAAGGTAGTCCTCAAAGTATCCAACACTAAGACAAATTTTCATAGAAAATATCATCAAAATAAGTCATCCTCAGCATTATTTATTTTGGAAGGAAAAAACCCAACAAAGTATCCTAATTTCATAATCCTAGAACATACAGGCAAAGGGAACCAATTTTTACAACTAAAAAAACCCTAATTTTTCATACCTAGATTGATTTGCCTCTTGGTTTTTCCCCTTTCACCCTGCAAAACCAGCGCTTTCCTCTCAGCAGTGGAGAGAGGTTCTCCTTGAACCCAACCTCTCCTCTTCTTCCTCTGTTGCTCCATCTTCGGCTCTTCTTTTGCCTCCAACAACTCTACCTTCGGGTCCACCGCAGGCGCACAAACCCCGGTCCAGGCCCGGTCCACCCTTCCAGGCCCAAATGGCGAGTACTTGGGCCCCCTAAGCCCGATAGGCCTCACCTTCTCACTGCTCTCCGTGTAGCTGAACCGGAAATCGAACGGCAGGTCAGAACGAACCGGTTTGCGTCCGTTTCGGTCCAGAGACGAAGGCGGACGGTACCTTGGTTTTGGTTTTTTCTTGTTTGGTTTCGTTGGAATATCATCGTTTTGGGATTCGGGGGAGAGAGAAGGTGGTGGAGTGAATGTGTAGCGCTCGTGGAGTTTGGAGGTGGTGGTTCTGGTGGTGGCGGAAGAGAGGTGGCGCGTGAGGAGCGTGGCAGTGGGGAAATTTTTTTGGCGGGCGAGGAAGGGTGTAAGGAAGGACATTAGGGTTTAAGGTTGCATTTAGATGTCTCCTGTCCTGTGTGGTTTATGGGAATTTTAGAAACTTCATTATACATTTGTGATTCATGAAGGATTTAATTAACCTTTCATTTTATTAAATTTATAATTTTTTAAATTAAATTTTAAATTATTTTAATTTTTTAAATAGATCTTTATTATTAAGAAATATTAAAAAATATTTATAAAAAGTTAAATTATTTATTATACTTATTATTTTTTTTTCATTCTAATATATTTTTTTGACAGTGAAAACAAAAAACAGATGGTGTAAATACTTATATTAAAAGTAGTTTATAAATAAACTATTTTGTATTTAATTTAAAAAAAATGTGAAAAAAATTTTTTAGGGTAAAGTATATTTTTTGTCTTTGAAGTTTGACAAAAGTTTCAAAAATATTTCTAAATTTTATTTTGTTTCAATTTTAACCAAAAGTTTTCGATTTGCTTTAGATATATCCTTGATGGCTAATTTTTCAAAAAATTTAAGATCGATTTAACAACAATGTAATAAGAACAACCCTTAATACAAGCAAATTAAACATAATTTTCATGCATTATTGTTAGATCGGTCTTAAATTTTTTTGAAAATTTAGTAGTCGAGGGTATATTTGATGCAAATCAAAAACTTTTGGAACAAAATAGAAACAAAATAAAACTTATGGGTATTTTTAAAACTTTTGTCAAACTTTACGGACAAAATGTATATTTTACCCAACTTTTTATTATGAAAAAGTCATTTTTTTAACTTCTCTGTAAATACTTAAATAACTTCTTAAAAAGTTACAATTTAATTTTAAAATTACATTAAATATTAATACTACTACTTTTTATAAGTAAAATTTAAAAAAAAATTTAAATGCTATATGGTAGCTACAGAAAATTCTTTAGCACTAAATCAAAGTTCAAATATGCAACGTAAAAACAGTTCCACTTTTTCGATCTGGACCCTTAATGATACATTTATGATTCTATTAATCCTATTAGAGTAAAGAATACCGAGAATATTAAAAAAATTAAAATTTATTTAGATATCTAAAATAAAATTATAAGATAACATAAAATAATTATTTAAATTTATGTCCTTTTTTATAATTTTTTATCTAAAAGTAATTTTAAATAATATAATCCAAACAATATTTAGTTTACTATAATTTATTTTAAATGAGACATACCAAACATAAATCACGTTAATATCAACTCACTTTTAATTAAAATTAATTTTACAAACTTAATTTTATACAAACTTTCATTTACAAACCGTAATCCAAACACATAGTTAGAATCTCAAAAATTGTTCAATAAAATAAAAGGAAAATCAACAATAATTTTATTTACGTATTTAAATATGCTAAATAATAAGTTATTCTTTTCGATCCACCTTACCTCTAAATTCAGTAAATTGTAAATATTTATATAAAAAAAGCAATGATCTCAGTAAAATTAACATTCTTATCAACCCTGAAAGACCATGTCTTATAAATACTAAAGAAATTCACGCAAAAAAAAAATATTTTATCTGAACTTTTTTAATCTTTTTGTCGGATTGATTTTAGTATAATTGCATATAGTGAAAGCCAAAAACAATGTACAACTCAAAGAGTTAGCAAATATCGTCTAATAGTCTAAAGACCTCTATCATCTGATTCTACATATTCATGGTTATCTAAAACACTAAGGGTCAGTTTGGCTAAACTTCTTAAATAAGTTCTTTTGAAAAAGAAACTTAAAATACAAGAATTTTTATTAATAATAAATTTTAAATAAGTTATTTTGAGTTTGGATAGTTATTATAGAAGTTCTTGTTTTAAAGTTGTGCATTAAATAAGAGTGATAAAATAGCTTTTGAAAATATGAGAAGTCACATTTTTTAACTTTTTCAAAAGCTCTTAAATAACTTTTTAAAAAGTTAAAAGTTTATCTAAATAATTGTACCAAATACATTAATGTAACTTTCTACAAGTCAAAAATTGAAAAAAGTAGTTTTTTAATGTTTCCCAAACGGATCCTAACTCTTTCTATCAGCAATTACCATGGTTCTAAAAACCGGACCGGACCGGCCGGTTCAACCGGAAAAACCGGGAACCGGTCAGTTAACCGGTCCGGATAAGCTCAAAAAACCGGTAAAAAACCGGTTGAACCGGCCGGTTAACCGGTAAACCGGTCGAACCGGTCGGTTTTTTAACGGTTTTTTATTAAATTATTATATTTAAAATTATTTTTAAGTTTTTTAATAATTTTATTTAATATTTAATTAAACCGGTTGAACTCCGGTTGAACCCCGGTCGAACCATTGAACCATTGAACCAGTAACCTCACCGGTTCATTGACCGGTCCGGTTCTCGCAACCTTGGCAATTACATTTACTTCCCATAAAATCAAATGAAACTTAACCAGCTAATCAAATAAGAACTATTTCACTCGATTTTTGATATATTTTGATAGTATGTCGAATCAAATTTATATTAAAATCTCGAATATTAAAGAATAAATACGATTTCTCTAACAAAAAATTGAATTTAATCCGAAAATTACTTAATTATAATATCAAAGCAATTTATATCAAAATTACTAGTGATAAATTTATGAAAACAAACATTAGAAAAAAAAATAAATGAAGACAACAATATAAAAATGTAAAAATATTCATCAAAGCAAAATAACAACAAAATTCAAAGAAAATAAAAAAAATGAATCAAATAAATAAAAAAAAAACACAAAAAAAAATAAAACAAAAGGAAGCAAATTAAAAGTTGATTTATAATACTCACATGCACTTACACTTCATTTTTTTATTGAATCCTTAGGACTGAGAATTTTGTGAGCCTATATAGTGATCTAGTATTGTTAATTGAAGTTTCTCACTTTTTTTGAATTTTTACTATTTATAGATCATAGATGTAAATGAAGCATGTTTGTCCACTATCTTATTTCTTCTTTTTTCTAAGTCATGACTGTCTCCCATGTTTTGACACCTACGTCTCTCTTGATCTTCAAATTTAACGTTTTCTTCAGTTTGTTCTTTAAATTTAGCACTCATATTTTCTATTCATCCTAAAGGTCGAATATTAAGACTTCGATGCTTAAGAAAAGGAAGTAATTTAGACTATTCTTGTACCATCTTTTTTCAACTTCAACTTAAGTGTATTGCCTTCTTGTAATTGAAATTATTGACAGTCAAAATACTCTTTTATAAAAAAAAAACATTTTTTGTACTAAAAGAAACATTTTTTCGAATATTCAAAATTAGATTACCATCTTCACTTGAACTTGCAATAGTAAAATTTTAAATAGTCAAAAATTACATACAAAGAATCGAATTTACAAATAACCAATTTGACCTAGTCATACCTATTGCAAGTTTCACTGCTTCAAAATCAATCTTCCTATCTGTCACGCCAATTTACAAGAAAAAAGAGATGATGAATAGTTTCGAATTTTTTCTTACAAATACATAATATGCCATGTCTTCTGGAATGACACAATCAAGGTAGATAGAGTAGTGTAAGAGTGTTGGAAGGGTGATCGAAAAAGAGAGTGTGGTACTGGAGGAGTAGAATGTGTGTGAAAGAAAGAGAAATTAACGGAAGCACTATTTTGTCATTCTAAAAAAAAAAGAGTCATATTAAAAATTTTAACAATTATTGATGGTATATTCAACTTCAATTTAAAAACAAAATATTTCATTAACTTAAATATTTTTGTTATGGTTAAAACGTAATTAAAAAATTTAAAAAATTAAAAATTTAATTAAAAATAAAAAATATAAATTTAATTTAATAAAATTATAAAAATTAATAGAATGATTAAACCTATTTGAATACTGTTTTCTCAAGATAATAACTTTCAATTTGATGGTAGTTTTTATTTTATTTTAACTTTAACATGCTAATTAATTTGAATAATTTGATTACCTTTAATTTCTTAAATGAATGTAAAATGCTATAACTCAAATGACATAGTCTCTATTGAGAAGTTGTAGGTTTGAGTCTCTCTTTTTTTGTTGAAAAAAAAATAGATGCAAAATGGTGTTTTACAAAAAGCCCATCAGAATGGTGTTACACGAAGATATGAACGGCAGCAAAAATTTGTTAGGGGCGAAAATCAATTTCGATGAAAACGAAAAACTTGTTAATCCTTACACCAAAAAAAAAAACCTTGTTAATCCTATTATTGCTAACTCGTGCTTTTCGTTCCTCACTGAAAACTGCTTTTTGCCTTATTGAAAACATTATTTGGACATAAACGCATGATTCTTTCATATTAAATTTTATTAAATTTTTTCAGACTAGTTTAATTTTCGTTAAATTAGTCGTTTGATAAATGAATTATAAAAAAAATTTATTTTATTCTCTGAAATTAAAAAAAAGTTGCTTTTCCCATTAAACTTTCTTGTGAATGAATCTTAATAAGCAGAAAGTTACTAAATAGGTTTTTTTTTTACATAAAAAATAAATGATAAATTCAATAACAAATATATAAGAATTAGCATCAAGATGACTAATATCAATTTAAAAAACTTTTTTCACCAACATAACACATTACATTACATTATCATACTAAAAGTCTACAATAACATGTCAGATGTCACTTAACGTTTACCTCAAGGATTTTTATGCTCAACTTGCAGCTCAATGGTGTTACTATTTAGCACTTGCAGTACTAATGTCAAGGGATCTATGTGTTCCTTGCATTAGAAAGTTGCAACTTTTCAAAAATGTTTGCATGCATTCATATCAACTTACACGTTTATATTTTTAAAGGATGTAGACTCATTTTAAATAAATTTTATATGTCATCTTATAATAAAGTTTTATTTGCATTTCTTGCTAAGAAACTATAGCAAAAGAAAAACACAATATTATGGTATAAATTTCCCACTAGTCTTAACTCTCAAGCCCTAAAGACAGAGAACTAAGATATTTTTGCATGAATTTCCTTCTTAACAATAACAGCTTATGACATTTTCCAACTTCAAAGCAAAAATAGCAGAAATCAATAAATAACATGATGGGAAATTAATCTTCGTGTACCACAAAGCCACCATGAGCCCCCTGTAGATATCATAACATCAATTGAGTTTTTATTGAGAAAGAAATAGGGAAATAGGGATAGCAACATACACAAAACAAAATGAGAATCTTAAAAGAAATTCAGGCCTGAAGATTCTCACAAGCTTAAGCTTATAAAACTTTTAATTAATTATTGAGTAATCCAAACCTTTCTTTTGCTAAATTTCTATGCTATATATAGGCTTCTGCTTAGAGACTCTATAGTCTATACCTTCTCAAGCCATTTTAGTTTCACTTCCAAATATGATTTTACAGAAACATACTAGATCCTTTAATCTTCTCTGGAGGCTTCAACTGGTGCTGATACTGCTTAGCAGCACTTTGGCGAATGGCGTCGAGAGAAAGGCATTGGATTTCTTCTCCTTTTTCTACTTATTGTTTGCAAGATATACTTCTTCACTTTCATGTTCGAGCATAGGTTACATGTTAGTTTAATCTTGATCATCACCATTGAATTTGTATGCAGGACTTTTACATTGTTTTCTTGGGAGCTCATCATACATTGAATAGTGACATTATACATGAGACACATTTAAATGTTCTAAGTTCTGTGAAGGGAAGGTAAAATACTAAAAGCTCATAATCATAAAACATCAACAATATATGTAGCTGTTATTCAATCAAATTCCACCTTGTTTTAAATTGAAGGGAGATATGAATTTAGAGCACTAAAGTAAGGTGTCTATGAACACATAACTTAATCTAATGGTGAAAACAGGAGTTTAAATTATTAAAATGAGAGTCATACTAAAAGCAAAGGATAATAGAATGGATATCAACAGAGTATAAGAATATGAATGTTCAAAAAATCATTTCTCTATTGCAGCCATCCTCCCAAACCATGTTTTTAAAGGAACTTCTTTCTTTTTATTTATTATTTCACTTTGAGTTAATAGTCATTGTGATTTTGATTTGTGTTTATTTTAGCTATCTTGAAGCCCAAGAATCCATGGTTTACAGCTACACAAATAGCTTCAATGCATTTGCTGCAAAACTATCAGAGAATGAAGCCAAGAAGTTATCTGGTATTGAACAATTTACACTAGCTCATCCCTTTTTCTTTGGTTTAAATATGTATCTTGTTACTTTCTTTTAGTACATCAGGAGAGGCTTGAACTCGAAATTTTGGAAATTTTAACCCCTTTTTTTTACATAAATTGTTTCATGTAGAAATGGATGAAGTTTTGTTGGTATTTCGAAATCAGTACCGCAAGCTACACACAACAAGATCATGGAACTTCATTGGTTTGCCAGTAACTGCCAAGAGAAGATTGCAATTTGAGAGTGACATTGTTGTTGGTGTTTTGGACACAGGTGCATCCTACTAGCTCTCTTCCTATTTATATTTTCTGTACATTTTTTCTTTTATGTACTTAATGTGAGATTTTATCTGATGTAAATGCTACTTTATAATTTAAATGGAAATTATAATGTGTCTGCATATTGGCGAGGTAGGGATCACTCCTGAGTCTCAAAGCTTCAAGGATGATGGATTAAGTCCTCCACCAGCAAAATGGAAAGGGAGTTGCGGCCCTTTTGCTAATTTCTCAGGATGCAATAAGTAAATTTCATTTCTGTGTTATTTGTACTTTTTTTACATTGAATTTATTCACTCTCATCAACCATTAAATTTTATTTTTGTTTTAATATTCTTAATAATCTTATTGTTAATATTATTTTGAAATCCAACGTTTATAATTTTATTAATATTTATGATTAATTTTTTATTTAATTTGTAATATAAAAAGATTACAACAAAAAATTATATATACCAGAATCATAATTATAAAAAAGAATACTAAAAATAATAAAATTAAATATTTATCTTGGTAGAGATGGAATAAATCTAAAAGTTTTTGATGATATATTTTATATAGTATATTTTTAATTCTTTTAATACTCTTTTTTAGTACCTATAGTTTTTTACTATTATTATTATTATTTATAATAATTTTTTGTTTAATTTATTTTACCTAATAGGATCAATAAATCATATTATGAAAAGATAATAATAAATATAATATACAAAAATCACAACTATAAAAGTGTATAATATTAAATAAAAAGTTTAACAAAAAAATAAAAATAATAAATAATAGAAAAAAGAGCTCATATAGAGAGAAATAATAAGAATTTCATAAATAATACAATAACATGTCTAAAGGATAAAATTGGTAAAGGAAAAATAGATGTTTAATGTAAATGGCTAAAAATCTGTTAGTAAAATGCAGAAGCTAGAAATTGTTGCTTCTGTTAAACAGGTAATTCAGTCTTATGGTTCTTCATTATCTGCATATGGTCTCTTTTTTTTGGTGCCCATTTTGTATGGGCTTTTAGTTTAATGTTTCTATTCAGCGGGCCTGGTTATTGACAAGAACTTATTGAATTCATCGTTTGGGCTCATAATAAATTAAAAGTTGCTCCTGCTACTCAGCCTAAAGCTTTGAGTATTGTACAGGGACGTGCTGTAGGAGTAACCCATTATCTTCTGGGTGGAATTGCCACAACATGGGCATTCTTCTTAGCAAGAATTATTGCAGTAGTTTTGACTACAAAATTGATTCTGCGTTTACCAAATCAAAAGTTAGCCAAATAAAAAATTAAATCTTTCAATAAGTTTAAACGTGTTTTTTCTTTTCAAACGGGTTTGCCAAACACACTCTAAATTGATTATGAGATCTACATTATACGAATGAATAATTATGAAAAGTAAACTTTTAATTAGTCAATATTAGTAATTTTTTAATTGAAAAAACTCAATTTTTTATAGACTTTAATATTTAGCATTTAAAATAAAAAAAATAATTTAAAAAAATTGATTGATATTATCTAAAAAAATTAATTTTCTAATAAATTCATAGAGTATTAATACAATCAGATAATATAACAATAATATGCAGGAATAGTTATACAACATGCAAAGTTCATAAGAGATTAAAGCTTGTCATATCAGCTAATTATCATCTTGTTTTACCTTAATCATTTTTTTTTTATTTTCAATTAAAAATGTAATCCGGTGTAGTTGTACGGTAAGGCATAGATAAATGTGGGGGCACCAAAACATTTTTCATATTCGGGTAACATTTGTTTCAAATAATTATTACTACAAATGTGTTGCCTACTATACACAAGGCACTGTTATTAATACGTGATGATTGACATGAAAACTATTTCCTTGAAGAAGGGGTAAAGGGCTAAATCCATTTTATGGCTGTGAGTAATCACTTTAATAAAATCACTTGAGTAATCACTTGAATGTCACAGGATATTTTAGGAAATATAAATCTCATATCTCATATCTCATATCTCATATATATACTACAAAGGAGTTGAGAGTCATCCTATCAAATTTTAAATACTCGAATAAAATTACATCTAATAAAAAAATAGTAGAAACTCACATGAAGATAGTTAAAGTTATTTTTACATAAAAAAATGCGAGTTCACATGTATAATGTATTATTTAAATGAAACTAAACCAATTGTTATATAACTGAATTATTCCTTAGAAATAAAACCGGTTTTTAGTTAAACCTTAACATGAGAGGTGTCAATCTCTAAGGCTGCATCTTTATATGAATAAAACTCTATTCATCTTGGTGTGAGTAATCACTTTAATAAAATACTTATGGTTTTACCAAAGGGACAAAAAATCAAAAGTTCATCTTATGGATACAGAGTGATGCGTACACTATTGGTACAAGAAAAAAAAAGAGTCCTTCTTTTCAATGTTATGGAGTTAAACTGTTAAAGTTCTAACTTTTGTATTCTTTTCATGGTTGGCAAAACATGAAGCAAGATCATAGGAGCAAAATACTTCAAAGCAGATGGAAACTCTGATCCATCAGACATACTATCTCCCATAGATGTTCTTGGCCATGGCACTCACACTGCATCAACAGCAGCAGGCACCCTGGTCCCAAAGGCAAGCCTTTTCGGCCTGGCTAACGGGACGGCCCGCGGCGCAGTCCCCTCGGCCCGGCTGGCCATTTACAAGGTCTGCTGGACATCCAGTGGATGTGCAGACATGGACATACTTGCTGCATTTGATGCTGCCATTCATGATGGTGTGGATATCATTTCAATTTCCATTGGTGGAGGTGATCCTAGCTATGTGGTTGATGTTATATCCATTGGCTCGTTTTTCGCCGTTAGTAAAGGGATACTCACAGTGGCCTCCGCCGGAAATGATGGCCCGGATATGGCCACCGTGACGAATACTGCGCCGTGGATTGTTACAGTTGCAGCTAGTGGCATTGACAGGGCTTTCAGGAGCACTGTGATTTTAGGGAGTGGAAAGAATGTTTCTGTAAGTTTATTTCTTATGCCTTCTAAATTTTCTTGAAATAAGAAAAAGAAAAAGAAAAAGAAGAGTATTTTGGTTATTAATTTAATTAATCAACTTCTAATTTCATAACCAAGGTCTACTTATATAACTATGATGAATTTGAATGTAAGAGTACACATCAGAATTAGAAACAATACTAAAAGTTTATGCTTTGATTTTGTTTTGTCATACTAATCAGTGCAAAACTTCAATCCTATGAGTAGCCTTTAATTGTATATATTATTTTCTGATCACTATTTTAGAAATTTTTATCTAGTTTTTTAAAATTTCAATGTGGCTTAGATGCTGCACATAACTTGTGGCACGTATGCAACTTATAGCATTATAGAAGATTCACCTAAGTTCACCTCTAATTTGATCAGGGTTTAGTGAAATGAAAGACTAAATCATGTGTTATGTGAATATTACTATTTTACAAACCAATTTGTATGGTCATATTGTAAATAATAAACAATATGACATGCATTCTGTTATTGAATCTTGAGAAGATTGGTCATGAATTCATCATGTGTGAAACCCCAATCATGGAGGTTATGCAGGGAATAGGAGTGAGCAGTTTCAATCCTAAACAGAAACAATATCCTCTCATCAATGGCGTCAATGCTGCTCTAAACTCTGAAGCCAAGGAATATGCTAGGTAGCTTTTGCTTTTGTTCTTACCAATTATGTTTGTTTGTTCAATGATGATAGCAAAGAAGATTTTAATTAATGCATTGATATAGATACTGCTTTGGAGGTTCCTTAGATCCAAATAAGGTGAAGGGAAAGCTTGTTTATTGCAAATTAGGAACATATGGCACTGAAGCAATTGTGAAAGAAATTGGGGGAATTGGTGCCATAATTGAAAGACAAAGATATCTTGATGTTGCTCAAGTTTTCATGGCTCCTGCTACCATTGTGAATATGAGCTTAGGTCATACTATCACTAGCTATATACATTCCACAAGGTATAAACAAACAAACCCTGTTTAACTTTTTAATAACCACTCTTTACCTTTTAGACAAATTCGACACAAATATTTTAGGCACCAGAGAATTCTCCTTCTAAAATATGATAGTATAATCTCTTCACACCCTTGTATTTTGTAAAATGTAATACTAAATCAAAGAAGAGGCTAATATAAATATGCTAAATCAAAGAGTGCATGCTGTATATTATATTACCAAATATTAAAGAAAGTGTAGTTCACTATAAAATTTTTAACCAAGTTATCTAAAAGATTCAAGTTGACCTGAATTTCATGTTCAACTAAGATCACCATCAGCAGTGATATACAAGACCCATGAAATTAGAAAGCCAGCTCCATTTGCTGCTTCATTCTCATCTAGAGGTCCAAATCCAGGGTCTCAAAATATTCTTAAGGTACAAAATGGATGCAAGTTTTCAACCTTACACAGTTAGTTGTATATTTAATTTAACCATAAATTCGGTACCTAAGTAACTGAGTTTTTTTGTTTTGTTTTTTATTTTTATAATACATTTGTGCAGCCTGATATTGCAGCACCTGGCATTAACATCTTGGCATCTTATACACTTAGGAGGTCAATCACTGGGTTGAAAGGGGACACACAATTTTCAAAATTTAATCTATTGTCAGGAACTTCCATGGCTTGTCCTCATGTTGCTGGAGTAGCAGCATATGTGAAGTCATTTCATCCAGATTGGACTCCTGCTGCAATCAGATCTGCCATTATTACCACAGGTGAGGTTTTATGAAGAAAAAAGGAAACTAAACAAGCTTGTGTGCACTAGCTTAGTTGTTTTAACCATTTGCTTAACATGAAAAATTAGCACAAATTAAAATCCATAAATCATAACATCATATCTTTTGACATGACTAACATTTTCATAATCTTTGTCTAAAGCCAAACCAATGAGCAAGAAAATGAACAATGAAGCAGAATTTGCCTATGGTTCTGGCCAACTAAGCCCGACAAGAGCTCTAACACCTGGTTTAATCTATGACATGGATCACTTTGGTTACATCCAATTCCTGTGCCATGAAGGTTACAGTGGTGCCACATTATCAGTGTTACTTGGTTCTCCTGTGAATTGCTCTTCTTATTTGCTTCCTGGTGCTATTGGCCATGATGCCATCAACTACCCCACCATGCAACTCATCTTGAAATCAAATAAAGACACGACAATTGGAGTTTTCAAAAGGACAGTGACAAATGTAGGTCTTGGTCCAACAATCTATAATGCCACTATCAAGTCACCAAAGGGAGTTGAAATCACAGTGAAACCAACCAGCCTCATATTTTCTCATACCATGCAGAAGAAGAACTTCATATTAATGGTGAAAGCTAAATCTATGGCAAGTATGAAAATTATCTCTGGGTCCCTTATATGGAGAAACTCAGTTTACTATGTTAGAAGTCCTATTGTCATTTATAGTCCATAAAATTGTGTTTGATAGTTGAAATATGACACAAATACAATCACAGAAATATATTTATTTAGATTTTGAGATAGGTATATATGGTAGAACAAAACTATTATATGTTTGAAAAAAAAATACATTCTGTATTTGTGTATATTTATATGTCTTATTTTATATATTTTTAATATATATTTTATATTCTAATATGATTGATTAGTGTCTGATTTTTTGTATATACATAATATAATTCATGATAGAATATGATCAAAGATACAATTTTTTTATATTTTCTATTATTCTAAATGAGGGAAAAAAACATAATTTTCATTTCTTTATTTCAGTATTTGTGTATTGTCAAATCAGTTTGTCACAATTATTGAAACTATCACAATCTATAACTTAGCATTTATTTCTTCACTACATAATTCTAGATAAGTTTTTACCCTCATAATTTCTTATATAATCCAAGGATTAAATACAATAATTTTTTTGCAAAAGATGTTATTTAGCATTTAGGCCTATTACTTTTATGAAATGGAATACATCATGGCAAAACAGAATTGGAAATCCGTCTGCTTCTGCCGCCGGCGAAGCGAGCGCGGGGCACGGGACCGCGACAACGACCGAGGTGAGGGGACGAGGTGAAAAACTGAGAGAGCGATGAGGTGAGGCCGTGAGAGACTGAGTGTGACGACTGTCGAGGTGAAGGGAGAGACGAGAGAATGACGAGGTGAGGGGGAGTGCCAACTGCCGAGCTAGAGACGGAGAGAGCACCGAGACTGGCTGGGTTAGGGAGGTTTCCACTCAGACTCTGAGAGTCAGAGTCTCAGATTTGGCATTTGGGCATTAGGGATTCATCGAAAGGGAAAAGGGAAAGGGAAAGGGAAAGGGAAGGGGAGGGGGCGTCTGACGCCGTTTCAGGTATTTGGAAAGAAAAAACCGACTCGGACCGGATTAAATTAACCCCGGATTTTATGAAAACCCGGCAGGTCAAACCGAAATCGACCATATCCGTTGCACAATTGGTTTAACAAATGGTTCGGTCCGACCAGATAATCAAATTTCTAGTCGAACCAGTTAAATCGAACCGAATCTGTTAACTATGGTTATAAGTGAATACATCACAAAATAATTAATATGGCATGATATCTAATAATTGATTTTCTTCCTCTCAAATTTGGTAATGTAGATTATTTTAAGTTTTTAACATAGTTTTGTTAAAACCATTGCGAGTTAACAAATGAAGTAAGCACAGGGATAAGGTTTACTTACATTCGTTTAGAAAATATCAAATATCAATTAGAAAGAATCATGTTGCTTAGCATATTTTATATGAAAAATTCTCCATATACAAGCATTTTTTTATACAAGTCTTTACAAGTTATTATATTAACGCGCTTGAACGTTATTGCACATTCTTCTTCCTCTTCTTCTTCTTCTTCTTTTCTTTCGTTTCTTACTTTCTCTTTCTCCTTTTCTCCTTCTTCAACCCTTATTGCACAATTTTACTGCACCGTCTTCTTCTTTTTGCTGCACATTCTTCTTCCTCTTCCTCCTCTTTTTCTTCTTCTTTTCTTTCGTTTTTTGCCTTCTCTTTCTCCTTCTTCATTTACGTGCTTTTCTCTTTGTTTTCTTTTTTCGTTATTCTTGATTTCCATTATTTTTTGATATCAAGCTCTGAAATCATTTTTGAAGAAGAAGAAGCAGCAAAATATGAGGAGGAGAAAGAGAAAGAGTTCTGAATTATGCATAAAGTGTCCTTTGGGTGTATTTCTGTAATCGTTTGGGTGTATTTCTGTAATCGTTTGGGTGTATTTCTGAAGTTTTATTATTTTCAAAACGATTTCAAAGCTTGATTTCAGAAACCATGAAAATCGAAAAAAAAGAAGTAAGAATACCAGTAATAAACGAGTAAAACAACTAATGAAAATGCAAAGAGAATAATGAAGAAATATCGTTTGGGTGTATTTTCTATAATCATTTGGGTGCATTTTCTATAATCGTTTGGGTGTATTTCTGAAGTTCTATTATTTTCAAAACGATTTCAAAGTTTGATTTCAGAAACCATGAAAATCGAAAAAAAGAAGCAAGAATACCAGTAATAAATACAAGTAAAACAACTAATGAAAAGGCAAAGAGAATAACGAAGAAATATCGTTTGAGTGTATTTCTATAATCGTTTGGGTGTATTTCTGAAGTTCTATTATTTTCAAAACGATTTCAAAGTTTGATTTCAGAAACCATGAAAATCGAAAAAAAATGAAGCAAGAATATTAGTAATAAACGCAAATAAAACAACTAATGAAAAGGCAAAGAGAATAACGAAGAAATATATGGAAGAGGAGGAAGAAGAAGAAGAAGGAGAAGAAGAGGAAGAGGAAGATGAGTTGTTCATAATCCACGGTGAGTGAAGAAGAAGAAGAAGAAGAAGAGGAAGAGGAAGAGGAAGAGGAAGAGGAAGAGGAAGAGGAAGATGAGTTGTTCATAATTCACGGTGAGTGAAGAAGAAGAAGAAGAGGAAGATGAGTTGTTCATAATTCACGGTGAGTGAAGAAGAAGAAGAAGAAGAAGAGGAGGAGGAAGAGGAAGAGGAAGAGAAAGAGGAAGAGGAGTCGTTCATAATTCACGGGGAGTATAGCGCTTTGGAAACTAAATAACGCATTAAAAGACTCTAATGTGTAGCAACTTGTAAAACTTGTAAGTCAAAAATACTTGTATGTGTAGCAAGCCTCTAAACATAAATTTGTAACCATGGTTCTGAAAACCGGACCGGACCGGCCGGTTCAACCGAAAAAACCGAGAACCGGTCAGTTAACCGGTCCGGGTAAGCTCAAAAACTGGCCAGCAAAAAACCGGTAAAAAACCGGTCGAACCGGCCGGTTAACCGGTAAACCAGTCGAACCGGCCGGTTTTTAACGGTTTTTTATTAAATTAATATATTTAAAATTATTTTTAAGTTTTTTAATATTTTTATTTAATATTTAATTAAACCGGTTGAACCCCGATTGAACCCCGGTCGAACCATTAAACCATTGAACCAGTAATCTCACCGGTTCATTGACCGGTCCGGTTCTCGCAACCTTGTTTGTAACTGAGTGTTTCATAACAAAATTCTAAAAATAAAACAATATTCACACGAGTCGTTCTACCAATAGTGATAACTTCATTTACAACTTCTCTTCTCTTCCTTTCAATTCTTTTAGTACCTTCACTATCACGTGACGATCATCAACCAATCTTGCTTTATACACAATACCATATTCCTCTCTCTCTTGTCTTAATTTCTCATTAAATGAATTTGTTATTCCTTTTAGTTCGCCATAACTATAGCGCTTTAGAGTCATGGAACGATAACTTTTTATGAAATCTTCGACATTGTGGTCAGGAAAGGTGCTTGTTTTCTTCCATGTCATCTTCTGTAGTAAACTAAAACACCTCTTACGATGATCAGAATTAATCATAAGATATATTACCATCATGATGAGTCCAACACCTCCTGCTAGTTTTTGGTTTGGATCCGTAGAAAAATAGTCACAATATGTCAGGCAACAAAAGATGTATGCATATTATTTATCATTTTTTTCTTTTGTAATGTTATGCAATTGGATTTAAAAATAACCTTATAATTTAAAAATCAAATTTAGTGAAAATCACACCATCCCGCCATATGTTTATATTCTATCTATACCCGATTGGAAATTTATTTGGCAATTATTATTGCAAGTTGTTTATATCAAATTATCATATACCTTTTTTGGAACAATAGATATTAAATTTTATGCCTTTTAGTCATAAACCAAGATTTACTATCATATTACATGAGATTACATTCTCAAAACTTAAAACTAAAATTAATTATGCACATAAAATAATTTTATTTGTATATCCAATCACATAATGTTACGTTAATAAAAATAACTATTTTTTATATTGATTAGATGAATAATCATAAAAAAATAAATATAATTACTGTATAAAATATTTTACATTACAAATAATTATATATATCTAACATTTACTAAAAATATTCAGATGTCCTTGTTTGATTTGAAAATAAATTAGAAATAAAGAGTAAAGTATTATTTTGGTTTTTAATATTTGGGTCAAATTTTAATTTGGTCCCTAATGTTTCAAATATTCTATTCTGTCTCAAAAAGTTTTAAACAAGTTTATTTCACTAATAATTAAAGAAATAAGTGCCATTAACATTAATAATATTACTAATTAAGTCATATCTTTTTTCATGTTATTGAATTAAAATTGATTTTGGGTATATAAATATGATGACAAATATTTATTGGATTAAAAATCCAAATTTAATTTTATGTGTGTGTTAGTGTTAGTGGTGCAAGGCCAACACTTCATCTCTCAGCCCAATACATGTTGCTTCAGCAAACTTAAACAATGCCAAAAGTCATGAATATCAGCTCCATTACATTTAAAGAACAAGAATTAGAACCAAGATAAAAGAAAAAGAAGGTTCTGCATTTGCAAAGGAAAGAAAAAGGAAATAGAATAGTTGGCAAACTTAGAAAAAAAAAATAAGAGACAACAAAGACATAAGAATAACACAAAATCAAAATGCCAAAGATCATTAGCAAAGATGGGTAGAGCAAAATAAAATTGCAAAGCTATAGGTAGTAGTTGTAATGGCGCAAAATAGAAAGGATATGCATGCCAAAAAAGGCAGCTCCAACAACAGCAGAGACAGTGGAGTAACTCTAAGGACAACAAAAATAGTGAAAAAAAATGAAAAAGTGCATGTCAAGAATGACAACTACAAAGGGCAAAATTAACTAGAAAATTAAAGAGATAGTGATGAAATTTGCAAAATAAGCTTTACACTATAAAGCCGACCTCATAACATTAATTGAAAGCAAGAAAAATAGAGTGATACTTAGCATCATCTCATACACTTGAGTTAAAACATTTTTCTTTAACTTTGTGTTTTATTTAAAATTTCAGTGTTATGACTATCTAATATTTATCTTTTTATAACGGAAAACGACATATTTTAGTGAGTTAAAAAAATGAAAAAGTCACGAGAAAAAAGATGTAAGAGAGATGCATTAAAAAAGTTAAAGAAAGTTTTTATGCAATTGATTTTGTTGAACTAGAATTAATTTTTCTTACTCAGTTGGGATAACACTTGGTGATGGCTAGGCTTGGGTAGAAGTTTAGTAGTTGATACTGGATGAATTAGGTTGTAATTCATTGGTATTGGTGTATGTAATCAATTTGATTATAGTAAAAATTTTACCATGGTTATGGTGAAGACTGAATGTAGATTTCATGGCACAAGAAGAACTAGAATATATGCTGGCCTGATTCTCTTTTTTCCTTCTCTATTCTGTTCTCGTGTTAGAGACAAAATGCAAAAAATTTTCTGCATAATCTGCTTCCACAAAAAACTGCTAAAGGAATTTCTCTTCTAAATTCAACCCCTTTTCAAGTTCTAGCAGTACTACTATCACATGTGTTAGAAAAATATAACCAAGATTTTTTTGTAATATTTTTTTTCTTCGATTTTTTTTGTACAAAATTTCAAGTCATAACAATTAATTATTAGGCTGATTTTTTTTATATAGAAATTATTGTTGTATTATTCTTAGTTATAAAAAAATGTATATTTTAATTTAGTATGGAGGTAATCACCAATCGAAGGATCCGATTTGTGTTTTAAAAATTTTAAAAAATTAAAGTTCCTAAATTGGAAGGTTAGATTTGTGTAAGTTCACAAATTGAAGGGTTTATTTTGTGTAAGTTCACAATTCAGAGGGTCGGTTTTGTTTTAAAAATAAAAAAAATTAAAATTCACAAATCAGATGGTCAGATTTGTGTAAGTTCACAAACTGAAGAGTCAATTTTGTGTTTTAAAAATAAAAAAATTAAACATTACAAATTGGAAGGTCAAATTTGTGATCTCCATATGAAAAAAACACACCAAATTTTATACATTGTTAAAAAATACTACTATATATAAATCCAATATCAAAATTAAAAAGCGTCAATTATTAACGCTTCAAAAGCAATTTTTTTTATATTAGTGATTATTGGTGAATCAATTTTATTTATATGCTAAAATCGAATGTTATTGAATGACTTTTTAATATATAAATTATTTGTACCAAATTTAATAGTAAGACAATATTGAATCTGTTCAAAATTTTTTTGTAATTAAAATAAAACGTATAAAAGTTGTTAGGAGCGACGTTCAAAACGTTAGAAACTAAATTAGAATTTAATCCAAAAGATAAAGACCAAAATAATACTTTACACTTAAAAATAAATATAAAGAACTTAGTAGAAATTTAAGTGTAGAGTACCTACAAGCCATGCGAGCCATGGTGGCGAAGAAGTAGTTGAAGTTGTTCCATTTGTTTGAGAAAGGTGATCATCAAGCAAAGAATTACCATTTCCAACGAACAAGACTTCAGGTAAAAATGTTGGAACCTTTCGTGACAAATTGTTATTGGAAACATCTAGAACCTTAGTCTTAAATTGTTGTCACCAAGATACAAGTAGTCCAAATCAATTAAATCAGTAAATGCAGGAGAAATAACTCCCTTCAATTTCAACTTTGTCAACTTTTTACAGTCCTAATTATCACACTGGGTAAAAAAAAATAACATAAAGATTCGTCAAGGACAAAAAGAAAAGTGTAGTGATTGATTGTGATGTTAGATGAGCCATTTCAGTATGAGAAAGACAGAGGATAAGGTCTCTTGTTCAAGATAGCATGCTCTGAAAGTCATGCATGGATTGTACTTTTTATATTTGAATGGAAGAAATGAAGGAAGGGATGTATTGAAAGATTTGGGTCACTTGATTCGACCGCTACATTAGTAAATGGAAAAGAATATAATTAATTTTTAATAATCAGTCACTATTATTTTTTGTTCTTCTTTTAACCTTTAATACCTATCCTCTACTTTGTTGCTTAATGTTACAAGTATTATGATTTCACTGCAGAAAGAGTTCTATCTTGGTTTAAGTTTAATCACGTTCAAAAATAATATTTTACATGAATGTTTTTTTGTCTAAAGAATACATTAAAAAAATATATAATGAGCTACAAAATTTTGAAAGAATCATCATGATAAATATTAACTTATATGATAAAAAAATTCAAAACTTTATAAGGCTTCTTTTAAATATTAACCTTCCCATGTGAGGCTCTTTATAAAATAATGGTTACATAAGACTAATAACATTAAAATAAAAAGTACTAATAATATTAAGATTATATAAGTCCTTTTTGAGAACTACAAAAAGTTTCTCCAACCACTCAATATAGACTATTCGTTAAGTAGAGAATACTACTTTGCCATAGTGTCGACGGCTGAATTTGTCAAACACAATAATACTACACATTCAATAAATATTATTAATTATGATCACCACTTAATTAATAAAAAATAAAAAATTTACACTTATATTTATAAAAATTTTATACACAAAAAAATATAATTTATACTAATAAAAAATATTAAAAATTATTAGCCCAATTTTTTTTTGTCAACTTTAAACCAATTAGCAGTCTTTCTTCAATTTGTCCAATTCTAATGAAGTATGTCATAAATTTTAGAAATCAAATCATAATCTGTATTTATATTCATGGCCTATTAGTACCCATTGAAGCTATGAACGCATTTTTACAAAATGAAACTAACTTTTTAAATTACAATTTTGTTAGGCTAATTAGAGTATTAGCCAACTGCAACCAACCAATTAGTATATAGACTATAAAATAAGTTTAATAAAAAAAATAAATCAAACTACTAAAACTTCTAAAAAAGACCATCCAAAGTGATTTGGAAAAAAATATATACAATCTAACACCCAATAGCTATTCAAATTCAGACTACACAGACATTATACAACATAAAAAAAACATCTAAAATGCGAGTAAAATAACACATGAAATCTTAAAAATTAAAAAGTCCACAATTAAAAAAAGACACATCCAGCAAATTAAAAAATAACAGAAAAATCCACACATTAGCACAACAACATCCAGAAAAAGAGCAAAACAAATCTAAAACGTTAGAACCAATGCCAATCTAATTTCATATTAAAACATCCAAAATACAATAAAAAAAATCAGTGATATAATCTAAATTTATACATTATCCAGCTGATCTAAAAAATACAGATATAAATTGAAGCTAATCTAAATTTGGACCTCAATATTCACTGCAAATCTAAAGATAATGATCTTGCATTGCACCTTATCCATCATAACGAAGTCTATCAGTTTAGTTTTGGTACTCGTTGGATTAGGAAGGAGCTTGTTATTGGTTTGATATATTCGATCAAAGAAGAGATGCAGATACATGTGAAGGGAACGATTGTCTTCGGGATATACACCAATCTGGACCATGCTGGACTTCTTCTGGTCCTGACAAGAAACGAACTTGCTATCCATGGAACAGAGAGACATATTTATTTGTTGCTTTTATTTGTTTTAGTTATCATACTTTATTTTTTTATATGGTATTTTTTGTCTTGTAAATAATTAAAAAATAAATTAAAAAAAGAATAAAAATTAAAAATATCAAAAATATAATATATTAATTTTATAATTATGATATATTTAAATGTACCTAATAAAGAGATGTGTCAAATTTAAATTTATTTTGGTTTAGAAAAATAAATGAAAATAAAATACCAAAAATATAATATAAAATTATAAATTAATTTAATAATCATGATATATTTAAATATATTTAATAAAAAAATGTGTTAAATTTAAACTTACTTGAAAGAGTAAGATAGATATATTATTAATATATATAAGTTATAAAATTTTAATATTTGTAATTTTAATTTTTATAATTATTATTATTATGATACTTTAATATATATTTATTGTATTTAATTAGTATTTTATGTTTTAATGAATAATAATAAATAAGAATTTTTTTTAATTTTTTAAAAAAATTTTGCTAAAAAAATGATTGGTTAATTTCTAAGTTT
>NC_029775.3:105566188-105566693 GCF_000817695.3 Arachis duranensis
TGGTTAATTTCTAAGTTTTGTCAAATTATTAAAATTGTTGATGTGATATTATTAAAAAAAAAAATACACGATTTAAATTTATTGTATAAGAAATTGATATAAACTTTTATATAATATAAATAGATTGATTGTGTTTGTTAGAATAAAATCCATATACTTGGTGGGTGGGTGTATTTATATATGTGGAATAGATTATATCATTGAACATAATCCTAATATAAAAGTTAAAATTGAATTTTTATCTAAATTTTATTTTGCACATATTTTTTAGTAGAGTGAAACCTAATTTTAATGTGTTTAATTTTAGAGTGTAAAATAAAAATTTTTAAAATGTTTATAGTACTTATATTGTCATAAAATAATAGAATATTAAATGTATTCAATTTGTAACTAATAAAATATGTTTTTAACCATAATAATTGAGAATAACAAGAAGATGTTGCAATGTACTCAATTTTGGCAGTAGACAAGGTAACAATTGCTTATTTTTTGTTTGACCACAGTA
>NC_029775.3:105566759-105587832 GCF_000817695.3 Arachis duranensis
CAGATGCCACTTGTATTTTTTCTATCAACTCAATTCCCAACAAAATTTGTATCACAGTAATCTACTAATTGAAATGAATCAATTTTCGGATATTATAAACCAGAATTAGTGGTACCAAGTACATATCGGATGATTCTCTTTACTGCTAAGAGATGAGATTCCTTGAATTTTGATTGAAATCTTGAGCACACTCTAACACTTTGAATGATATCAAGTCTTGAGAATATAAGATACATTAAGAAACCAATAATCATCCCTCTATAACTTGTCTCATACACATCTCTAGCATGTTCATCTTTATCTAGCTTGATGTTTATATGCATAGGAGTTCTCATTGGTTTAGCACAGTCCAACCCAAACTTTTTAACAAGTTCCTTAGCATACTTTTCTTGATAAACAAAGATGCCACCTGCTATTTGCTTAATTTGCAAGCCTAAAAAAAAGTGAGCTCTTCTATCATGCTCATATCAAATTCACTAGTCATAAACTTAACAAAATCTATTCACAATTCTTCATTAATAGAACCAAAAATGATATCATCAACATAAATTTGCATAAGAATGAAATGATCATTGAAATTTCTAATAAATAGAGTGGTGTCAGTGGTTCCTCTTTGAAAATTATTTTTCAACAAAAATAAACTAAGCTTCTCACACCAAGCTCTAAGAGCTTGTCTCAAACCATACAAGACTTTAGTAAGTTTGAAAACATAATTTAAAAATATTTTATTTTCAAATCCAGGAAGTTAAGTTACATAGACCTCTCTATCTATTATTCCATTTAGGAAGGCACACTTTACATCTATTTGGAATAGCTTGAAGCCACAATGAGCCGTATAAGATAAGAGCAATCTGATGGCCTCCATTTCGAGCTACAGGTGCGAAAAATTCATCAAAATCAATTCTCTCCTCTTGATTATAACCTTGAGCAACGAGTCTAACTTTGTTTCGCACAATGGTTCCATCTTCACCTAATTTATTTCTAAAAATTCATTTTGTATCCGTGACTTTCTTTCCATTGAAATAAGGTACAAGGATTCATACTTGATTCTTTTCAAACTGATGTAATTTTGTTTTCATAGCCAACACCTAAGACGGATCAGCAAGTGCTTCTTGGATATTTTGAGGTTCAATCTTTAAAAAATAAGAGCTATATTGTTTCATTTAGCTTTTTTTAAAGATGATCTTGTAGTCACATCTTTGGAAGAATCACAATTATGAATTTCTCTATATAACTTTTAAGAAATTTCCATTCTCTTGACTTTTTGGTTTAGGTTGATGATTCATGTTCGTCGTGATTAACAATTGCCTCAGCTTTAGAATTTTCTGTTGTGATAGGAGATAATTTCATGTTGTCTCCTGCATAATTGACATTCTCTGCACTTTTAGATGCAGTTTCTTATGAACTCGAATTTGATTGATCTACTTCAACAGTCTTGATTACTTCAACTCTAACTCCTAGACTTTCATCAATGTAAACACTAGAAATATTGTTAGATTCAAAGAATGTGACATGCATAGTCTTTTCAACCATCTTAGAGTTCTTGTTATAAACTCTATAAGCCTTGTTATTAGTGGAGTAAACAAGAAAAATACTTTCATGTGTTTTTAGATAATTTGTTTTATTTTTTTAAGTTCAGTATAAAGCACTTGCATCCAACACACACAAAAATATTTGAGGTTAGGAGGTGTCCTTTCCAAAGTTCATAAGATGTTTTCTTCAAAAAAATTTTTATGAGTGATCTATTTAGAATGCAACTTTTTGTATTTGCAGCTTCAACTCCTAAGAATTTAGGAACATCATATTCACACAACATAGCTCTAGCAATTTCTTGTAAATTTCTATTTCTCCTTTTAACAACACCATTTTGTTGTGGTGTTCTAGGACAAAAAAAAGTTGTGTGATATGCCTAGTTCATCACAACAGAATTCAAAATAATTTTTAAATTTCTTACCATGACCACTTCTATTTGAAACGATCTTTAATTTTTTTTTCATTTTAAATCTCCTTGCTGAATTTTTCAAAAATAGAAAAAGTTTCGTACTTATAAGCTAAGAAGAACACCTGTAACATCCTGTATAAATTCCGTGTAATTAGTAAATAATTAATCAATAAATTAATTATTATTTAAAGAAATTAAAAAGTTAAATTTTATAGTTTCATGAAGTAGAAATAATTAAAATATGAATTTTAACACTAATTTTAAAGATTTTGACCCAAAATTGACCCGAACGAACCGAATCGATTGAACCGAGTCCAAATCGAGCCCAAGGCTCATTATATAAAACCAAACTTGGCCTCTCTCCTCTACATTAAACACACACACGTTGCAGAGGAAGGGGGAAAACGTGGAACCCTAACCCTTTTCACCCTCAATCTTCAATTTCTTGTAACTTTTAATTTGAAGCTCCGATTGACGAGCCGTCAGTGGCCACGCGTTCATCTCAAAATTCTCTACAAAACTCACTAAAAAATTTGGTAAGAGAATAACGTTTTTTCACCCAGTTCTCCCCTTTTTAGTTCATCATTTAGGTTTTGAAAATTGAGAAATTTTGTGATTTTGATGGTTTAGAGGTACTCTAGCGGTGGATAATTGTTAAGTTTCACCCTAATTTTGAGTGAAAAAGGTAAGAAACCACTTAATCCTCTATGCATCATTAATTACAAAACTCTATATTAATTATAGTGAATTTGGACTGTATTAGATTGAATTGGGTATTTTGGAGTTAAATTAGTGGATATTGGAAGCTTGAAACTGAATCTGGGAAGCTAAAAATTTAGTTGGTGAGGATTTGGAGCTTTGGAGTTTGAAAAACGGTGGATGATTGAGGTGTTTCAAGCTTAGGGAGGAATCGGCTAAGGTATGGTTTCGGTTTCTCGTAACTAAAATATAATGTGTCGTGAAAATATAGGTTAGTTGATCGTAAGATAGGATATGATTGGATTGTTGATATTGTGAGGATTGATATTTGTTGGTATTTATAAGACTTGGTGATTTTGATGTTGATGATTATTGATATGTATGATTGGGTATTGTATTGTTGGTGTAATATTGATTGATGATGATGTATGTTTAGAATGAGCATAACTGAAATTATTGCATTTGAATGGGAATTGTCGAATAAAGATTGAGAAAGGAGAGTTTGAATAATATTTAGATGTTGGAAAGGCTGGAGAGTATTTAGTATAGTATGGAAATTCTTGATATTGATTTTGAAATAATTTGATACTAGAAATAATTTGAATGACTGAGAGGTGTTTGGTTTGGTGGTTGGGACCCTTCTGGGGAGCAAAAATCCAAGTTTTAGAGGAGATGCTGTCGATATTTTTTTTTGAAAATAGGAGGCTTCGCTTGAAGTGGTTATTTAGAAAGATTTGGATTTTTAAGGATTTTATAATTTGATTTTGAGTTATTAAGAAAATGAATTACATTTTGAATTTGATTTATTTAAAGAAAAGAGTGAATTATATTTTAAGTTTGAATTATTGATGAACAGAATGTGAGAAATGATGATGATTGAAAAAGAATGAAGAATGATGAGATTATGATTTAACGTATGATTTTTGAATGAAACTGAATGATAATTGAGTGAGAGATTGAGTTCGAATGAAGGATGAGGAGGATTGATATTGAAGTACGATATTTGAATGAATTGAATGATTATGAAATATTTGTGGTCCGTGTAGTAGGCAGTGGCGATGTCCACTTGCTCCGGGTATGAGATGGGGAATAAGAATTGTGAAAAATGAGTTTAATTATGGAATTTTGAATGAATGTATGATTGTGGTACCAGGGTAGTAGCAAGGATTTTGTTTCATCCAGCTTGCTCCAAGTTAGTATTTGATATTTGACAATAATGATGATTAGTTTAGACTGAATGAATATATGTTTGAGATCCTGGACAGTAGCAAAGATTGTGGTTCGTCCCGCTTGCTCCAGTCAGTGATTGTGACACCTGGGTAGTAGCAGCAGTTGTGAATTATTGCACTTGCTCCAGGTTGAGCTTTTAAACACCCGCCTAGGTAGTAGCCGCAGTAGTGGTTATTCCACTAGCTCTGAGTTAAGTGGGTAGTAGCAAGGGGGTTGTATCTCAAACCCACTTGCTCCGCAATAGGTGTTTTTGTCCATAGTTAGCTACCAGGACATGTCGGGTTGGCTATATAACCGATAGAGGATATCATCAGCCATAGAGCAGGCATACATCATATTCATATGTTTGTTTTGTTTGGTTGTGCGTTAATTGGGTTTGCTTATGTGATTATTATGCTTACCTGCTATATCTACTACCTGCCGTATCTGTATTCTACTTGTGTTTGCATTGTCTGCTTACTTATCTGTGTGGTTCCACCGGAGTTGGAGGTTTTGGAGGAAAGTAGACGATGGAAGGTTTTAGTTAGGGTTTAGTTATGATTTAGAACCTTAGATAACCTACCCTATTTATGGTTTATAATTTATTATCTTTAAGTTTTATAATCAGAGCGTCAAAGTTCTAGAATTGCCTTCGACTTTTCCGGAACCTTATATGTTAGTTTTGTGGGCACTGTTACCATACTGAGAACCTCAGGTTCTCACCCTATACATATTTTTTGGTTTTCAGATGCAGGTCGAGAGGCACCTTGTTGAGGCATTCTGAGAGCTTCTGTCAGCGAAGGATCCTTGTCTTTTGGGTTTATGTTTTGGTTAAGTTGTACATATATATACTATTATATCTTCACTATGTATGTTTTATGTTTTGTCCCTCTTAGAGGTCGACTTAGACAAATAGGTTCTGCAAACTATATTTTGGATCTTTTGGAAATCTTGTGATGTATCTTTGGAATTCTTCTCTTATATTTATGTGAATGCGTCGCTTAACTCTTTATCTTGTTTATCGCTTGCGCGAGTGATGCGCTTTTCTGTTTAATGCTTTGCTTAACTCTTCTTCACAGACTTCTAGTTAAAATTTCTTTTCAACTATATTATATATATGGTTTTACTTTTAGAGGTTGTAATACCTCACCACCTCTGTTTTATGATAAAAGCATAAAGCTCTATGTGATATGGTGTTAGATTATGGTATCAGAGCAGTTCGTTCCTATAATGCCTGGGAATTGGACTGACTATACTTTTGAGCATACTCTGGCTATGTGTATATGGTATTTAGGATGTTTGCTAGACATATATAACATAAATTTTCATGAGCATACTTTTGAATATTCGAAGCACTAGACTTGAGATAATAAGACTGATCACCTTAATATCAATTGTTCGGTGTGGACAAGATCCAAAGGACGTCTCATGGACGCGAGCGAGGTTATATGGTTGATTTTAAATTTGCTCTCGAGAATATGGTTGCTGCTATGTAAGCTACTGCTAAAGGGATGGAGCGAACAAACTAGGAACGATGAAGGAGGCAGTAATAGACTTAGTGGTGGAGACAATGAAGGGATTTAAACTCGTGTAGTTAGAGTAAATGTCAATGGCTTTTAGTTAGAGAGGTAAAAAGATTCAAGGAGATGTTCGGTGGGAGCGAGTGAAGGGTTAAGCTCTTAGTGATTTATAATTTCAGTGGCACTGCGGAAGCGCGGTGATTTGATGACTCTAGAGTTGTTGTGACGTGAGAAAGGAATTTTGGGATAGGAGATTGTTTCAAAGATTGGCGTACGATCAAGGAATGAAAGGTGTGAGTGTGTTTTTTAGGTTATAACGGATTGAATTAGACTAAAAGATTGGGAATTGATTAGTGTTTGAGATAGTTGTGAAGGATTAGAGATTTATTTGATTTAGATGGAACCCTTAGAGGGTAAGGGAATTGATAGTCATTAAGAAAGAGTTAAACGAAGCTAAGAGCGAAACAAACGGGTATAGCTTAGGCTTGAATTTGGTTAAGTTTAAGATCATGTACATGAGAATGAAGAATGTGAACTGGTGTCTGAATTAATGCTAGAGAATAGTAGAGCAAATGGTGGGAGTTCGGTTGATTTTGAGAAAACATATATGAAGATTGGAGAGCAAATTTTGAGGGCAAAATTTTTATTTAGGTGGGTAGGATGTAAACTCCGAGTAATTAGTAAATAATTAATTATAATTTAAAGAAATTAGAAAGTAAAGTTTTATAGTTTTATGAAGCAAAAATAATTAAAATATGAATTTTAACACTAATTTTAAAGGTTTTGGTACAAAATTGGGCCGAACAGAGCGAACCGAATTGAACTAGGCCCAAACTAGGCCCAAGCCATTATATAAAACCAAACTTAGCTTCTCTCCTCCATATTAAACACACATACGCTGCAGGGGAAGGGGAAAAACGTGGAACCCTAACCCTTTTCATCCTCAACATTCAAACAATCTCTCGTAGCTTTCAATCCGGAGCTCCAATTGACGAGTCATCCGCGACCACGCGTTCATCTCAACATTCTTTACAAAATCCACCGAACAATTTAGTAAGGAAATCACGTTTCCTTACCCAGTTCTCCCCTTTTCAGTTCGTGATTTAGGTTTTAAAATTGAGAAATTTTGTGATTTTGATAGTTCAGGGTTACTCTAGTGATGGATAATTGTTGGGTTTTACCCTAATTTTGAGTGGATAAGGTAAGAAACTACTTAACCCTCTGTAAATCATTAATTAGAAAAATTTATGTTAATTATAGTGAATTTGGATTGTATTAGATTGAATTGGGTATTTTGGAGTTAAATTGGTGCATATTGGAAGCTTGAAATTGAATCCGGGGAGCTGAAAATTCAGTTTATGAGGAGTTGGAGCTTTGAAGCTTGAGAAACGGTAGATGATTGAGGTGTTTCAAGCTTAGGAAGGAATCAACCAAGCTATAGTTTCAATTTTTCGTAACTAAAATATAATGTATCGTGAAAATGTAGGTTATTTGACCATAAGATAGGATTGGATTGTTGATGTTGTGAGGATTGATATTTGTTGGTATTTATGAGGCTTGGTGATTTTGAGATTGATGATTATTGATATGTATAATTGGGTATTGTATTGTTGGTTTAATATTGATTGATGATGATGTATGTTTAGAATGAGCATAACTAGAATTGTTGCATTTGAATGGGAATTGTTGAATAAAGATTGAGAAAGGAGAGTTTGAATAATGTTTAGATGTTGGAAAGGCTGGAGAGTATTTAGTATAATATGGAAATGCTTGATATTGATTTTGAAATAATTTGATACTGGAAATGATTTGAATGACTGAGAGGTATTTGGCTTGGTGGTTGGGACCCTTGAGGGGTGGCAAAAGTCCAAGTTTTAGAGAAGATACTGCCAATTTTTTTTTTTGAAAATAGGAGGCTTCGCTTGAAGTGGTTATTTAGAAAGATTTGAATTTTTAAGGATTTTATAATTTGATTTTGAGTTATTAAGAAAAGGTATTACGTTTTGAATTTGATTTATTTTTTAAAAAAGAATGAATTATATTTTAAGTTTGAATTATTGATGAACAGAATGGAAGGAATGATGATGATTGAAAAAGAATGATGAGATTATAATTTAAAATATAATTTTTGAATGAAACTGAATGATAATTGAGTGAGAGATTGAGTTTGAATGAAGGATGAGGAGGATTAATATTGAAGTACGATATTTGAATGAATTAAATGATTATGAAATGTTTGTGGCCCGGGTTGTAGGCAGTGACAATGTCCACTTGCTCCGGGTATGAGATGGAGAAGAAGAATTATAAAAAATGAGTTTAATTATGGAATTTTGAATGAATGTATGGTTGTGATATTTGGGTAGTAACAAGGATTGTGGTTCGTCCCGCTTGCTCCAGGTCAGTATTTGAGATTTGATAATAATGATGATTGATTTAGACTAAATGAATGTATGTTTGAGATCCTGCGCAGTAGCATAGATTGTGGTTCATTTCGCTTGCTCTAGGTCAGTGATTGTGACACCTGGGTAGTAGCAGTAGTAGTGGATTATTCTACTTGCTCTAGGTTAGGCTTTTAAACACCCGTATGGGTAGTAGCTGCAGTAGTGGTTATTCCACTGGCTCTGGGTTAAGCGGGTAGTAGCAAAGGGATTGTAGCTCAAACCCATTTGCTCCGCAATGGGTGTTTTTGTCCATGGTTAGCTACCAGGACATGTCGGGTTGGTTATATAACCGACAGATGATATCATCAGCCACAGGGCAAGCATACATCATATTCATATGTTTGTTTTGTTTGGTTGTGCGCTAATTGGGTTTGTTTATGTGATTATTATGCTTACCTGCTATATCTGTTACCTGTCGTATCTGTATTCTACTTGTGTTTGCATTGTCTGCTTGCTTGTCTGTGTGATTCCACTGGAGTTGGAGGTTTTGGAGAAAAGTAGACGACGGAGGGTTTTAGTTAGGGTTTAGTTAAGATTTAGAACCTTAGATGACCTGTCCTATTTATCGTTTACAATTTATTATCTTTAAGTTTTATAATCTGAGCGTCGAAGTTCTAGGATTGCCTTCGACTTTCCCGGGACCTTATATGTTATTTATGTGGGCACCGTTATCATACTGAGAACCTCAGGTTCTCACTCCATACATATTTTGTTGTTTTCAGATGCATGATGTGGGATTTTATGTCGGTAAAGAATTTCTCAAATGAAATCTCGTTGCAAGTATAGTTCTAAACCAATAACAATCCTCAATCAAAGTTTAATTTGTTTGTCACAAGTACAAACCCCAATAAAAATAACCGAAGTATTTAAACCTCGGTTCCTCTCTCAAGGAATTGCAGGAAAGTGTTTATGTTATTGGTTATGAGAAACATATTTTGGGGTTTTTGGAATAATAGACAAGAAATGTAAATTGCAAGAAAGTAAAGAAAACTCAAATGATAAAGGTCTTGGCAAGGGTTGATGGTTAAGGATCTCTATCCTTGTCACTAACCACAACAAGATAATTGAAAGGTTCAATCCCATTAAGTCATCCTCTAACAAGTGAAGGAAAGTCAAATGAGCTTTATCAATCCCAATCCATAAGTCCTAGCCACTCACTAATTGACTTAGTGAAGGCTAGTGTCAATGGATACCAATTATCAATCACTTGGACATTAGCAACTCAAGGTCACCGAAGTTACCATCCGAAGCCAAGAATAGAAAATCTACTCTAACATCCTACCAAGCATTTTATCCAACACTTGGAAGGCATAAAAGAAAAGCAAGATAAAATTGCAAGAAATGTAAATCTACAACTACCAAAGCAAGAAAACAACAATAGCAAAGCAATTAAACAATAAGAACATCAAGCATAAATTGCATTAATTAAAATCAAAGGGAACAAAAGTGTATGAATATGAGAATAACAAAATAAAGGAAATAACAAATAAAGCTAAGAGAGCAAAGATGTAGGAACAAGAAATGGTAAGGGAAACTAAATCAAAGCAAGAATTAAAAGCTAGATCTAAGAGAAATTAACCTAAGAACCCTAACCTAATTCTACAGCTTCTCTCTCTAGAGTTCTAAGCTAAAACATGATGAAAACTCTACTATGACTACTTGGTTCATTCCTCCTTCAATCCCTGGTTCAATAGCATCAGAAATGGGTTAGATTGGACTCAAAATGCTTCAGAAATCGCTGGTCACGTGTTGCCTTTAAGTTTAAGTGAGTCACGCTGATCCTGCAATGCGTACACATGGGCGACAAATACGTGTCTCCTAACTACAAGGAAACTATGAAAATTGCATATCATTTTGAAGTCCCAGATGTTAGCTTTCCAACACAACTGAAACCGCCTCGTTCGGACCTCTATAGCTCATGTTATGATCAATTTAGTACGAAGAGGTCAGGATTGACAGCTTAACAATTCCTTCATTTCTTCATGAGTTCTCCATTTTCACATGCTTTTTCTGCATTCCTTCAATCCAATCTTTGCCTTATAAATCTGAAATCACTTAACAAACATATCAAGGCATCGAATGGAATTAAATTTATTTATTTTTGGGCCTAAAAAGCATGTTTTCACTCTTAAGCACAATTAAAGGAGAATTTACAAAACCATGCTATTTTAGTGAATAAATATGGGAAAAGTTGATAAAATCCTCTAAATTCAACTCAAGATAAACCCTAAAAATGGGGTTTATCAACCTCCCCACACTTTAACAATAGCATATCCTCGTGCTAAACCAAGAAGGATAAGAAACGCTATGAACATTTATTCAAGGTAACTACCTATATGCAATCTATCTACATGCAATCTATCTAAATGCATACAACTAATTGGTCCAAACAAATCAATTCCCAAGAATACATATACGAATACGAGGGCTAAGGGAATCATTATCAAATCAACTCTAGAATTGAATTGAGTTATTGAAAGGAATTTACAAACTTGCAATAAAAGAAATAATAATCGGTGGAAACATAGAATTGAGCAATCGAACCCACACTGGATGTGTATCCGCTCTAGTCACTCAAGTGTTTAGGGTTGATTCACTAAATTCTCCTCTAATCATGCTTTCTAAGATTTATTTTTTATCTAACAATCAATAATTATTCAATGCATGCATACATATATCATGAGGTCTTTTCAAGGTTGTAATGGGGTTAGGCTTAAGGTAAGGTTATATATGGCTAAGTGAGCTTGAATTTGAATCTTTGATTAACTTAAGCTCTCACCTAACCTACAACCTATACAATTCAAATACAAATCTAACTACCCATTCTTCACTTTTTCACACACTCATGCACTCTCTTTTTTCTCACAATACATATGCATTATTATTATTGCTTTATTTTGGGGCATTTTTGTCCCCTTTTTATTGCTTTCTTTTTCTTTTCTTTTCTTTTTCATTTATTTTTTTATATGTATATTTTTTTCTTTTTCTTTTATTATTTTTTTTCTTTCCAAACTAAAAATATATACAAGAGCATCAATGCATATGGTTTAACATTTAATGCATGAGTATGTACCCAATTCCCAAAATCTTCAATGAAAATACAAAAACATACTTTTACCTCGACCAATGTCCCAAGTTTTCCCACACTTGAATGATACACACACTCACTAGCCTAAGCCAATCAAAGATCCAAATTAAGGACATTTATTATTTTTTGCTTTAAGACTTGTAATGTGCTAAAATTAAGAACAAGAGGGGATTAAAATAAGCTCAAAATTGGCTAACAATGATTGATGAAAGGTAGGCTATTTGGGTAAGTGAGCTAAATGAAATGATGGCTTCAATCATATAAATGCATGTATATATGGAATAATGGACATAAAGAATCAAACAAATCAAAGATTACAATAATAGAAAGAGAATAATCACACACAAGAAGGAAAATAGTGGTTATATGATGTAACCACACAATTAGGCTCAAAACTCATAAGGTTGTGTGTTCTTAGCTCAAAAACATGTTCCACAATGTATAATTCAAGCAAGTTCAATGAAAAATTTTTACTCAAATTAATTAGGATGCCAATGCCCTATTAAGAATATTTTTCTTCGAGAATTTTATTATTTTAACTAAGCTTATTATACATATATGCAAACCTAGAAAATGCATCTAAAAATTCTAAAAGACCTAATAATAAAAGAAAAATAAAATGTGAAAGTGCTAGGATTAGAAATTTGTCATTCAAAAATGACCGTTTCGTCGGACGATCTCCCCACACTTAAAAGTTTGCACCGTCCTCGGTGCATTCAAAGATGAGCAAGGGGGATATGGTGACTTTCCAGATTGCCACCTTCAACTGGTGGATCAACCGATTGCTGCATGTTCTTTCTTTCACTTCCCTTGTTACTTACGATGCATCCTCCATGAAAAATAGAAAACCAGATAAGAAAACAAGTAAATGCAAAAGCAAGGAAGCATATATTGTTGGAATGAGGTAATAATCACTAGAATAAAGTGAGTGACCCAATGTGTGACATGGATAAAAATAAGTGTGCATTCTAAGTTGCGCGTGGTTTAGAACACACACACTAACATAAAAAGCTATGTCACAGTTACACAAAAGGAACATACACTTCACTAATTCTAGTGTGCTTGAGATGCTTTAAAAAAATCTTGTAAGTTAAGACCAAAAAACAAGTCATAAAGAAGCATAAAAGCATTGAAGCGATAATCAAACAATTGTGAAATGGAAGATGAAGGGACATTGGTTGATGTACAAGGAGACTTTAATGATAAAGGAATAATGAAAATCACACATCAATCAATGACACACTTTGAATTTTGATTCCCATCACCTAGTGGACATAAAATAGGACACATGGTTGCTATGCAAAGTAGTAAAAGAGACTAGAGGTGAAATCAATCACATAGCAAGCAAGGTCCATATAGCTTGACCATTTTAAAAAGATCTCACTAGGTGAGCTTACAATCCAAATTTACAATTGGGGTATTATGCCAAAATGACTAGTTTCACGTATGTGTAGAGCACATAGTAAAACAATTGAGGGTCAACATGTCCTTAAGGCATAAGCATAACATATGGATGCATATGATCAAGCAACACAATGCATTGAGATAAATACACAACATCCAACATCAAGAAATTGCCTAGTCAAAGTAAAGAGTTCCAATCCCATGTTGGCTAGCTACAACATGTAATTCAAAAGATTTAGAATGCTTGAAAGGTAATTCTCATACACTTGGTATGCAAAAAATTAAGCATGAAAAACTCAAAACCAAGTAACAAATTATAACCTCAATAAAGGATTCCAACAATGAATATTAACAACAATGATGCTAGGATAACATCTCATGGGTAATCAGCAGTAATTAACATCAAAATCAGCAAATTAAATCAATAATCCAACACTTAGTACCAAAACAAAAAATTGAACTAACTAACTAACTAATTAACTAACTAAAGGAAAAGATGGTGGATGGTGAATGATAGTTGATATGTGTTTCAAATGTTCATGATATGAATAGTTCAAGTGTTATTTAGAAGATATTAGTTTACATTTTTAGAATATTTTAATTTAATGTATTTTGATTTTGTTTATTTAATTACTAGATTGGGCTTTATGTTTATGGGATTTAGAGTTTTTCTTTGCTTTAACCTAATAAGAGGTTATAAATACCTCCTTAGCTATTGTAGTCGTAGCATAGAATTTTTAGAGGTTTCAAAACCCCTTTTTGGTTTTGTGATGAAACCATGGTGTGGACAATTGAGGTTGAAGAGTCTCTCTCTTGTTACATCGGGGAATTGAGTAGAAGGTTGATGAGTCCCTTCGATTCAATTTCCAAACTATGGCGTTGGCAAGTTAGGTTGAGGAGTCCCTTTCTTGTTGCGTCAAGAAATTGGGTATAAAGTAGAGTAATTATCTTTGTACTAAATTTATCTTTTTTATTTTTATTTCAATATATCTTTTTGATTCAGTTTAAATCCTTACCTTTTTGTTTATCTTTTATTTCTTTATCATTTGGTATCAGAGCTCAGGTATTAGATTAATTCTTATTAATCCATATTTGTTCTTCTTTTATCATAAAAAAGACTCCAGTGTATGTTGCGTCTTTCTTTAAGTAATTGTGTTCTTGTTTTCGTTTGTGTTTCATTATATTGTTTAAAAAAAAATAAAAAAGCATAAAGTGCAAAAAAAAGGAAAGAAAAAAACAAACAAAAAAAAAAACAAAAAATTATCTTCCTTGTAATTATTGTCCTTTTCATATATTATTTTTTTCCACCTACAAGATTCGAGGACGAATCTTTTTTTGAAGAGGAGGAAAATGATACGCGCTTCAAATGTTCATAATATGAAGAATTCAAGTGTTATTTAGAAGATATTAGTTTACATTTTTAGAATATTTTAATTTAATGTATTTTGATTTTGTTTATTTAATTACTAGATTGGGTCTTATGTTTATGAGTTTTAGGGGTTTTCTTTGCTTTAACCTAATAAGAGGTTATAAATATCTCCTTAGCTATTGTACTTGTAGCATAGAATTTTTAGAGGTTTCAAAACCCCTTTTTGGTTTCATGATGAAACCATGGTGTGGACAATTGAGGTTGAGGAGTCCCTCTCTTGTTACATCGGGGAATTGAGTAGAAGGTTGATGAGTCACTTCGATTCAATTTCCAAACTATGGCATTAGCAAGTTAGATTGAGAAGTCTCTTTCTTGTTGTGTCAAGAAATTGGGTAGAAAGTAGAGTGATTCTCTTTGTACTCAATTTCAATTTATCTTTTTTATTTTTATTTTTATTTCAATGTATCTTTTTATTTGGTTTAAATCCTTATCTTTTTGTTTATCTTTTATTTCTTTGGTTGGAGGAGGGAAATAAAAGAAAAGAAGAGAGAAGAAGAAAAGAAACGGAAAGAAGAGAAGGAAAAAAAGTGTGTGAACAAGGCAGGGGGTCATGCGTACGCGTGGGTCACGCGTACGTGTGACATGGGAAAAATGGAGATGACGTGTACGCGTGGGGTGAAATTTATGCTAGACGCACAGTTTTGACACCCCACCAGCACAACTCTATGGTTTTTGGCCCATGCAGCAGCAGCATCAGCGCAACGCGTGCGCATCGGCCACGCGCACGTGTGGGCGTCAATTTTTTATTTTTTTAAGAGAACATAAAAACAGAATCAAACACTCTCCTAACCTATCAACCATATTCATGTTGTCATTGAAATTTCCATTTCCTACAACATAGTTATGACCACACTCATAACCAAAATGATGAGAATTAATAGTGAAAAGACAAAATAAAATCAAAAGCTAATAAGAAATAATGAAAGCAAACTCCTAAAACTATTAACAACTAACAAAGAAGCATATTCACAATATTCACATATATACAATAACCAATAACAAGGCACACATTTGCAATTTCCCGGCAACGGCGCCAAAATTTGATATGGGATTTTATGTCGGTAAAGAATTTCTCAAATGAAATCTCGTTGCAAGTATAGTTCTAAACCAACAACAGTCCTCAATCAAAGTTTAATTTGTTTGTCACAAGTATAAACCCCAATAAAAATAACCGAAGTATTTAAACCTTGGGTCGTTTCTCAAGGAATTGCAGGGAAGTGTTTATGTTATTGGTTATGAGAAAAGTATTTTGGGGTTTTTGGAATAATAGACAAGAAATGTAAATTGCAAGAAAGTAAAGAAAACTCAAATGATAAAGGTCTTGGCAAGGATTGATGGTTAAGGATCTCTATCCTTGTCACTAACCACAACATGATAATTGCAAGGATCAATCCCATTAAGTCATCCTCTAACAAGTGAAGGAAAGTCAAATGAGCTATATAAATTCCAATCCATAAGTCCTAGCCACTCACTAATTGACTTCGTGAAAGCTAGTGTTAATGGATACCAATTATCAATCACTTGGACATTAGCAACTCAAGGTCACCCAAGTTACCATCCTAAGCCGAGAATAGAAAATCTACTCTAACATTCTATCAAGCATTTTATCAAACACTTGGAAGGCATAAAAGAAAAGTAAGATAAAATTGCAAGAAATGTAAATCTACAACTACCAAAGCAAGAAAACAACAATAGCAAAGCAATTAAACAATAAGAACATCAAACATAAATTGCGTTAATTGAAATCAAAGGGAACAAAAGTGCATGAACATGAGAATAACAAAATAAAGAAAATAACAAATAAAGCTAAGAGAGCAAAGATGTAAGAACAAGAAACGGTAAAGGAAACTAAATCAAAGCAAGGATTAAAAGCTAGATATAAGAGAAATTAACCTAAGAACCCTAACTTAATTCTAGAGCTTCTCTCTCTAGAATTCTAACCTAAAACATGATGAAAACTCCACTATGACTACTTGGTTCATTCCTCCTTCAATCCCTGGTTCAATAGCATCAGAAATGGGTTGGATTGGGCTCAAAATGCTTCAGAAATCGTTGGTCACGTGTTGCCTTTAAGTGAGTCACGCTGATCCTGCGACGCATACGCATGGGTGACACATACGCATCACTTAACTATAAAGCAACTATGGCAAATTGCATATCACTTTGAAGCCCCGGATGTTAGCTTTCCAACGCAACTAAAACCGCCTCATTCAGACTTCTGTAGCTCAGGTTATGATCAATTTAGTTCAAAAAGGTCAGGATTGACAGCTTAGCAATTCCTTCATTTCTTCATGAGTTCTCCATTTTCTCATGCTTTTTCTTCATTCCTTCAATCCAATCTTTGTCTTCTAAACCTGAAATCACTTAACAAACTTATCAAGGCATCGAATGGAGTTAAAGTGAATTAAATTTATCAATTTTTGGGCCTAAAAAGCATGTTTTCACTCTTAAGCACAATTAAAGGAGAATTTACAAAACTATGCTATTTTAGTGAATAAATGTGGGAAAAGTTGATAAAATCCTTTAAATTCAACACAAAATAAACCATAAAAATGGGGTTTATCAATGCAGGTCGAGAGACACCACATTGAGGCATTCTCGGAGCTTTTGTCAGCGAAGGATCCATGTCTTTTGGGTTAATATTTTTGTTAAGTTGTACATATAGATACTATTATATCTCCACTATGTGTATTTTATATTTTGTCTCTCTTAGAGGTCGACTTGGAGAAACAGGTTTTGCAAACTGTGTTTTGGGCCTTTTGGAAATCTTATGTGTGTATATATTATATGTGTGTGTGTGTGCGCGCACGTCTATGTGTGTATATGCTCTGGCCGGTTCTAACTTCGCGAGTCGAATTAGAAGCCTTGCTATATGTATATCTGGAATTCTTCTCTTATGTGTGTGTGCGTGCGTGCGTGCGTGCGTGCGTGCGTGCGTGCGTGCGTGGGTGCGTGCGTGCCTTCTTCCCAAGCTTCTAGTTAAAATTTCTTTTCAACAATATTATATATATGATTTTACTTTTAGAGGTCGTAATACCTCGTCAGCTCTGTTTTATGACTTAAGCAGAAGACTCTGTGTGGTAGGGTGTTACATTATGGTATCAGAGCAGTTCGTTCCCGTAGAGCTTGGAGAATGGACTAACTATGCTTTTGAGCATACTCTGGCTGTGTGTATATGCTATTTAGGATGTCTGCTTGACATATATAGCATAAATTTTTATGAGCATACTTTTGGGAATTCGAAACACTAGACTTGAGATATTAAGACTGATCACCTTAATATCAATTGTTTGGTGTGGACAAGACCCAAAGGATGTCTCATGGATGCGAGCAAGGTTATACAATTGATTTTAAAGCTGCTTTGGAGAATATGATTGCTGTGGTGCGAGCTACTGATAAAGGGATGGAGCAAACAAACTACGAACGATGAAGGAGGCAGTAATAGACTTAGTGGTGGAGACAATGAAGGGATTTGAACTCGTGCAGCAAGAGTAAAGGTCAATGGCTTTTAGTTAGAGAGGTAAAAAGATTCAAGGAGATGTTCGGTGGGAGCGAGTAAAGGATTAAGCTCTTAGTTATTTATAATTTGAGTGGTGTTGCGAAAGCACGGTGATTTGATGACTCTAGAGTTGTTGTGACGTGAGAAAGGAGTCTTGGGATAGGAGATTGTTTCGAAGATTAGCATAGGATCAAGGAATGAGAGGTGTGAGTGTGTTATTTAGGTTATAATGGATTGAATTAGACTAAGAGATTGAGGAATTGATTAGTGTTTGAGATAGTTGAGAATGATTAGAGATTTATTTGATTTAGATGGAACCCATGGAGGGTAAGACAATTGGTAGTCATTGAGAAAGAGTTAGACGAAGCTAAGAGCGAAACAAACAGGTATAGCTTAGGCTTGAATTTGGTTAAGTTTATGATCATGTACATGAGAATGAAGAATGTGAACTGGTGTCTGAATAGAGAATAGTAGAGTGAATGGTGGGAGATCGGCTGATCTTGAGAAAACATATATGAAGATTGGAGAGCAAATTTTGAGGGAAAAATTTTTTATTTAGGTGGGTAGGATGTAAACTCCGGATAGTTAGTAAATAATTAATCAATAAATTAATTATTATTTAAAAAAATTAGAAAGTTAAATTTTATAGTTTCATAAAGTAGAAATAATTAAAATATAAATTTTAATACTAATTTTATAGATTTTGGCCTAAAATTAGATCGAACAGACAAAACCGGTTGAACCGAATCCATACTAGGCCCAAGGCTATTATATAAAACCAAACTCAGCCTCTCTCCTCCACATTAAACACACATACGCTGCAGGGGAAGGGGGAAACATGGAATCCTAACCCTTTTCATCCTCAACCTTCAATCTGTCGTAACTTTTGATCCGTAGCTCCGATTGATGAGATGTTAGCGGCCACGCGTTCGCCTCGAAATTCTCTACAAAACCCACCAAATAATTTGGTAAGGGAATCACGATTTCTTACCCAGTTCTCCCCTTTTCTAATTTAAGTAACTTTTATTTTGAACAAGTTATGTCTTATTTTCTTAATTTGACATCTTATTTTATAAAGTAATCAATTAAGAGTAATTAAATTAGTTTTATTAATATTTGGAGTTAAGTTAATTAACAATTTTGTATAATTTTTATAATTGGTTATTTCATATAATTTGAAATTAAAATTTAGTAATGAAAGTGTTATATAATCTAATTTAAGAAATTTGTATTATGAATAAATTACGATTTAATTTATTAAATTGAGCTCTTAGAGATTAATTTGTTAAAAATGATTAAATTAATTTTTATAAATACTTTAAGTTTAAGACAATTAATATTTGTGTATAATTTTTATTATAATAAGTTATTTTATATAAATTAAAATTAAAGCCTCAATGATAGAAAAATAATGAAAGGTCATGATTTAATTTAGATAATTAATATTTTTGGTTTAAACTGTATTTTATATGTTGTGATTAGTAAGTTCATTCTATAATTTAAATTAGAAATAATTATTTTAACTCGTTGATAAATTGATAAATAAAATTATACGTGTTCCAAAATTAATTTTTACAGTATTATATTTGAATTCTAAATTGTTATTCTATCATAAATATTTTGTAAAATTGTTATATTACTTATATATATGTTACCCTAACCCTAATAAAACCCTAATTTCCAATTTCATTCCTTTTTAAAATGCACAAACGCACGCTCAGATGAAAAAGAAAGGGAAACAGAAGGGAAAAGGGGGAAAACATGTGAGAAGGGAACGGGAAGAAGAAGAGAAGAGGAGGGGAAGGGAGTCATTGAGCCCTGCCCTACTGTTGCCGTCGCTGTCACATGGAAAGGGAGAAAGAGGGCCGAAGCTGTCGCGGAGAGGAGATGATAGGTGAAGAGAGAATGACGCCGCGAGAACCAGAGGCGCACGAGAGAGAAGACGCGATCGATGAGAGGAAGGAAGAAGGTTCCACCGCTGCCAAGTCCTGCCGCCAATCAGAGCCTTAGCCATCTCCGTCAAAGACGCCACTGCCGCTGCTGCCATCAATCGAGGTCAGAACCACTGTTATTGTGCCTGTTTCTGTCGATAGAGCTATCATTAAAGTTGCTAATTCGGTTCCAATTACTCCATTTTTGAGACTTTGATCTTTAATCCTTTCTCTATTTCTATCTTGCTCCTTTGTCTTTCTCCTGTTCTAATTAAGGAAACCTATGTCTCTGTTTAGTACTGCTACTCTATTTTTCCCGTTTGCTGCTAGAACCATCATAGGGGATAGTGTTGATGCCATCAGAAAACTGTTAAAGCTGCTGTTGATGAGTCTAATATTGCTACTTCAATTCTGGTTTGCTCTTTTCCTTGATTACGGTTCATTTACACGTTTTATTATCACTGCCATGCTTGTTCTGAGTTGATTCTAGTATGTGCCTTGTCTTGAGATCTCTAGGGCTGTGATTACTCTTTATTTCCATCCAAATTGAAACCTCTGTTTTGCTGCAACCCCGGTGACTGTTGTGAGGACTAACATTGTTGCTGTTCCGGTTGCTGCTTCTACTGTTCCGATTGCGTGGGAGTCACCGCTGCTGCCATGAAACAAAAAGGGAAGGGAGTTGTCACGTTTAATCTATGCGGGTTTGACTAAATCGAGGTAGGGGTTTGTTTTAAAATAAAAATAATTTGGGCTTTGAATACTTGAGAAGTTTAGTAGATTAATGCAGATAGATGAATATCTAAAATATAAATAATTTTCTGTTGTGATTGAAAGGTTATATTTATTGGTGATTGGTTTTTTATTGAATTTCTGGTAAAATTGATTGGTTACGTTGATTTTGGATTTTAGATTGAAAATGATAATGACTGGTTTTGAATGTCGAATTTGGAAATGTTGACTTGGAATATTGGTTTTGATGAGTTGGGATTGAAAAGAAGGGACCCGTGATGGATGGCAAACTCTAGTTTTTAGGGGAGGTGCTGTTGGAATTTTTCTAAGAATTTGAAGGAATTTTGGTTATGATTTCAAAAATGAATTTGATTTGAATTATTGGTCAGAAGGGATAAGTTTTGAATACTTTTACGGATTTTAAGGAGAATCGGATTTTCTTGATTTGGTCAAATGTGATTTTAATTCATTTGATTTTTAATATAACAAAAAGAGATTTGATTAACTAGCTAAAGACTTTAAAACAGTAATTTAAGTATAATTTCAATGATTTGGGAATAAGTGAGTACGTTTGAAGGTTGTGCTTGAATTAAGATGTAATTAGTGACAATTGGTTTGATGGAGGTTTGCTGGTGATTTTGATATTGAGGGAGAGGATAATGATTGAGTATGATTGAGGTATGGTGATGAATGAGATTAGATTGAGAATGATGTGGGTATTGATGAATTGTGATTGAATTATTCATATGGCTTAAGAATTTGAATTATCCGAGACACAAGTTTCCTTGGGTAGATGCAGTGGCTTGCCACCACTTGCTCCAAGTTGAGACTCGATACTCTGTTGACCCTTTGTCGCAAGATGTGACCGGGCACTTTAACTCCTCGGGTTCCCCATATATATGCATATATGAATATTATTAAGTTTGAGGTGTTGTCTCTCCCATGTCAACTTGAGATTCTTCCCATGAAATATTATTGAGTTTGGGGTGTTATCTCCCCCATGTCAGTTTGGAATTCTTCCCATAGAATATTATTGAGCTTGGGGTGTTGTCTCGCCTATGTCAGCTTGGATTCTGTCTCATGGTTTATTTTTTAGCATATAGATAAAAATACTTATGTAGATCATCGATGGGAATTTCAGATAGGCGTATGAAGATGCTGTGCTCCTTCTGAATCTCTGCT
>NC_029775.3:105588035-105614859 GCF_000817695.3 Arachis duranensis
TAATCCCTTGATTCTTTTGCGTTTGTCATCACGCCCAACAATCGCGAGTTTGAAGCTCGTCAACCTACTCGGAATACCACAGACAAGGTTTAGACTTTCCGAATTCTCATGAATGCCGCCATCAATTCTAGCTTATACCACGAAGACTCAATAGAAAATAGTAGTAATTGCATTGAAACTTGAGGTACAGCAGAGCTCCACACCCTTAATCTATGGTGTGTAGAAACTCCACCGTTGAAAATACATAAGTGATGAAGGTTCAGGCATGGCCGAATGGCTAGCCCCCAAAACGTGATCACAGGATCAAAAATACAATTCAGGATCCAGGATCGGTCAAAAGACTCTGAATACAATAGTAAAATGTCCTATTTATACTAGACTAGCTTCTAGGGTTTACAGAAGTAAGTAATTGATGCAGAAATCCACTTCCGGGGCCCACTGGTGTGTTCTTGGGCTGAGCTTGAGCTTTACACGTGCAGAGGCTTCTTTTGGAGTTGAACGCCAAGTTGTAACATGTTTTTGGCGTTCAACTCTGGTTCGTGATGTGTTTCTGGCGTTTGACTCCAGAATGCAACATGGAACTGGCGTTGAGCGCCAGTTTTCGTCATTTAATCCCGAATAAAGTATGAACTATTATATATTGCTGGAAAGCTCTAGATGTCTACTTTTCAACGCCGTTAAGAGCGCGCCATTTGAAGTTTTGTAGCTCTAGAAAATCCATTTCGAGTGCAGGAAGGTTAGAATCCAACAGCATCAGCAGTCCTTTGTCAGCCTCCTTATCAGAGTTTTGCTCAGGTCCCTCAATTTCAGCCAGAAAATACCTGAAATCATAGAAAAACACACAAACTCATAGTAAAGTCCAGAAATATAAATTTAGCATAAAAACTAATGAAAACATCCCTAAAAGTAGCTAGATTATACTAAAAACTATCTAAAAATAATGCCAAAAATCGTATAAATTATCCGCTCATCAGAGTTTGACTCTATGGAATATTATTGAGCTTGGAGTTTGACTCCATAGAATATTATATTTGAGCTTGGAGTTTGACTCCATGGATATTATTTTTGAGCTTGGGGATGTGCGCACAGAGGGACTGTCCAATGGTTAACTACCAGGACATGTCGGGTTGGCTATATACTCGACAGATGAGACTCATCAGAAGAGGCATGCATCATATGAACTTGTATGTTTTGATTGAGTGTGCATTTATTTTGGTTTGCCTAATTGCCTAACCATGTTTATCTGCTACTTGTTTTACTTGCTGTACTTGAATCCTATCTATGATTTCTTTGTTTGTCTTGTATGTGTATGTTTATCTGAGAGACCGTTTCTAGTGGAGGCGTGATAAGGGTGGTTTCTGGTATGTGGTAATGAAGGTTGAGGCAGGTGGACTAAGTGTTGCCTGAGTATTATAATATATGTATTGTTTGGATTAGAGTGAGCGAGATAAGTTCGATAGGAAGTCCCTAGACATGTCTTTGGTCCTTTACATTTCTTTAAACCAATTGTCTTACTGAATTGTAAACTAAAGAGAACTTCTTTAAATTAAGTTTTTTCCATACAGTTTTTTCCAAACAATTATTTCAAGGATAAACTATTTTATAATATAATTAATTCTATTTGCAAGTATTTCTTTGCTTTGATGGTATTCTCGTTCCCACTGAGAACATGTGGTTTGTTCTCATCCCAAATCTTCCACCCTTTCAGTGACACAGGTTCGAAGACTTAGTTTGAAGCTGCAGGTGATTATTGACTTTATTTACGAGTTAAGTTACTTTCATAGAATTCCCTCGCTTATTGCTTAAGATTTTTATTTTATAGAGAGGGATAGGTGTTGTATTTCAGTTTGATTTTGATTTACTTGTAAAAGATTTATTATCATTAGTACTTATGTGATTATCATTACTTGGTGATCTTTGATTTATGATTTTTAATGAATTGAAAAAAAATTTCTAGCATTTTCTTAAAGATTGAAACGTTATATCGAACGAAAGGCTCAATATTAAATAGTTAATAAAGAAAACAGGTTAGTAACGCCTTACGTTTGGTACGATCATGACGTACTGAAAGTTGAGTCATTACAACACCTAACTGAACCTAGTATAGTCATCCACTATTACTATTCTATAGCTTTTTTTTCCAAGACTTCGAGTTCTAGTTGGTCCAAATAGGTCAAGATGTAACAATTTCAGTGGTTTTTTAGTAGAGCCATATTTCTTGGATTTAAAAGAAGTTATAGTTTGTTTACCCATTTGACAAGCATCACATGTATTTAATGTCTTTATCAAACTTAATGTTAGGAAGACCTCTAACTAAGTCTCTTTTAATAAGTCGTGAATCTTTTGTCTTTCCATCATTGTATTTTTCAAGGAACTCTTTATCCTTTACTCTGAGAGATAAAGTATCTGAATGCTCAAGCTTTTTTTGAATGTCTTCAATTTGCTATTCCAAATTTTTCTTCCTCACAAAGATATTACCGAAAGTCTCTCGATTGAATTTCAGAGAAGTCTTTTGCATTTCAACTGAACAATAAGTTATTCGAGGTGTGTTCCTTCTCCACGCCTGTTGCACCACCTCGTTATAACTAGGATGGGAAGTCCAGGCTTATTGAAATATGAAAGGTCTATTCCCTTTTGGTTGTGTCAAACCAAAGCATCTAAGAAAAATAGGATAGTGTTCATACACCTGTCCGAGCTATTGGGCTGAGTTGGCTGAAAACAAAGGGACCGACCTCACGAAAGGTTGGCCCACCGCCGACCTCTTCACAAAGAGTTCGGACAAACACCACAGAGGCCCAAGGAAGCCTTAAAATAGAAGAACCACTGCCTACTAGAAGGCGGTTAACCAAAAGATAAAGATCTCCTCCACAAAGGATAAGATAAGATAACCAACTTATCTCAAAAGGAAGATCACCAAGCACTTCTATAAATACACTGGAGCACCCAGGTATAACTCATACTCCAACTCTACAAAAAACCTGCTTAAAGCCCGTGTTAACTTAAGCTTCAGAGTTTCTTGCAGGTACCACCACCCCTGGTGATCAAGGACCAGCAGCACCTCAAGCTCCAACAAGTCGGGCACGACAGCTCCGATCACACCAGAAGATCTCGTCCGAGATTGACCTCAACGTTTCAAGTAATGCTCGAAACATTGGCGCCGTTACCGGGGAACCTGGAAGTCATCTCGTCACCATGGCAAACAACCCTGCCAAAGACCTTAACTCAGGATTAGAAGAAGGAACGCCACTTAAGAACACGAATGCCGCACCAAACTCCCCAAAGGATGCACACCAATCCAAGGGAGACAAGCATACTCAGAACATAGAAATTTTGGATACCATTCATGAACAGCAGGATCGCTTTAAACAGTTCGAACAAGAAGCCGAACGTCAGTACGAAGCCAAGCGAGATCTCTGGAGAGAAACAAGACGGTGTCGGGAGCTGAAAGACAAACTCTTAAAGCTCGAAGCCGACCTCAAAACTAAAACCGCTTGGTCCAACCGCGAAGATAGCCCCCACAAGGACCAAGACCCGTTCACGAAAGAAATCATGAAAGCGAAAGTCCCAAAGGACTTCAAAGACCCTGACATGACCCTTTATGATGGTACATCCGATCCAAGTCATCACCTCAACAACTTTAGGAGCTGGATGCACCTCACGGATGCCTCAGATACAACGAGTTGCAAAGCCTTCCCGACCACCTTGACCAAAACGGTAATAAAGTGGATCGACAGCCTGCCGTCAAGGTCGATCACAAGCTACGATGACCTTGCCAAGAAGTTTCTAGCCAAGTTTTCTATCCAGAAGGATAAAACCAAGCACGCTCTAAGCCTGCTAGGGATTAAACAAGGAGATCGAGAAATCCTTCGCAGCTACATGGAAAGATTTAATAAAACATGCCTTGACATACAAAATCTTCCAACAAAAGTGGCCATTATGGGACTCATCAATGGGCTACGAGAAGGACCCTTTAGCCACTCGATATCCAAGAAGCACCCAACATCTCTTAACGGGGTTCAAGAATGGGCGGAAAAGTACATCAATATGGATGCGAACTCCCGACTAGGAGAAACCTCAAAGATCGGGTTCTCCTACCCACCCCAGAACAAGGATAAAGAGTCTAGAAAAAAAGACTAACCTACTGAGAAACCCAAAAAGTACCACAACTATACCCCTCTTAGGGTGTTCCTTGTGGATGTTTATCGAGAGATATGTAACACCAAGAAGATCCCACCCCCTCACCCAATTAAACACAATAGAGGAGAAAGTCGGACAGAGTATTGCGAATACCACCGAATCTACGGGTATCTTACCAACGAATGCTACAACCTGAAGATTGATCATAGAAAAATTAGCACAAGAAGGGAGACTAGATCAATTCTTAGCAAATAGAGCAGACGAACCAAAAAAGAGACAAAGGGACAAAGAAGGCAGACGGGCTGAACGTCCATCTCACACCCCTGAGAGATATATTCACATGATAAACGGAGGATTCGCAGGAGGAATGATCTCTAAGTCATCCCGCAAAAGACACCTTAAAGAGGTGTACCATGTCGGAGAAGGAGACAGGTCACTCGACCTCCCCACTCAAGAAGACGCCGCAGGCATCATCCCAGGGCATGATGACCCTGTGGTCGTTACCATCATACTTGCCAATGCCAATCTCCACTGAACATTAGTAGACCAAGGAAGTTCTGCAGATATCTTGTTCAAATCCGCCTTCGACAAGCTCGGCCTACAAGAAAAAGAGCTCAAAGCATATCCTAATAGCCTATTCAGGCTCGGAGACACCCCAATCCAGCCACTTGGGTACATCCCACTGCACACAACCTTCGGGATAGGAACATGGTCTAGAACGCTAAGCATACACTACATCGTAGTCGATGTGAGCTCTGCATATAATGCCCTTATAGGTGAGACAATGTTAAATCAGCTCGCCGTGGTGGTCTCCATCCCGTACCTATGCATGAAGTTCCCAACTCCAGAAGGGATTGCCACCATAAAAGGGGATCAAAAACTCACGCGACGCTATTACAATGAAAGCCTGAACCTTAAAGGCGACCCCAGAGGAAAAGAAACCCACATTATTCAACTCGGGAGAATCCAAGCTCACGAAAAACTTCCCCCTTAACCAAAAGGTGAGACTGAAGAAGTTCAGATCAGAGATACTCAAGACAAAATAACAAACATAAGGGTGAACCTAAGCATAGACTTAAAGGAACTACTAACAGAGTTCTTAAGAAAGAACTCTGACCTGTTCACTTGGAAGGTCGCAGACATGCCCGGTATTGATCCTGGACTAATGTGCCATAAATTAGCAGTATATCCTGGATCTCAGCCAGTGCAACAGAAGCGTAGGAAGCTCGCCCCAGAGAGATCACAAGCCGTAGAGGAATAGGTACAGGCCTTGCTAGAGGCAGGATTCATGTGGAAGGTAAAGTACCCATTAGGGCTAGCCAATGAAGTATTAGTCAAAAAGTCAAATGGGAAATGGCGGATGTGCATTGATTACACCAACTTCAACAAAGCCTGCCCAAAAAATCCCTACCCACTCCCGAATATAGACACACTAGTTGACACTTCATCGGGATAAAAGTACCTCTCCTTCATGGACGCTTACTCGGGATACAACCAAATCCCGATGTATCAACCCGACCAGGAGAAAACTTCATTCATAACCCCAATAGCAAACTACTGCTACGTAGTCATGCCCTTCGGACTCAAGAACACAGGGGCTACATACCAAAGATTGATGAACAAAGTTTTCGCCAATCACATCAGAAAGCCGATGGAGGTTTATGTAGACGACATGCTGTTAAAAACACACAGAGAGAAAACGTTGTTATCCGACCTCACTAAAGTGTTCGACACCATAAGAAAGCATGGGATGAGACTTAATCCCGCAAAGTGCATTTTGTGGTAGAAGCTGGCAAATTATTGGGCTTTATGCTCACCCATAGGGGGATCGAAGCAAACCCGGACAAATGCCAGGCCATACTTAGCATGAAAAGCCCGACCTGTGTCAAAGAGGTACAGCAGCTCAACGGAAGACTAGCGGCTCTGTCTAGATTCCTAGCTGGATCAGGCTTAAGATCTCTCCCTTTCTACGCAACACTAAGGAAAAGAAAGAGGTTTGAATGGACCCCAGAATGTGAACAAGCCTTCCAACACTTCAAGATATTCTTGGGGCGACCACCCATCCTTACCCGACCCTGGCAAGGAGAAAAACTGATCCTATACCTCGCCGTGGGAAGTCGGGCAATAGCTTCAGCCCTAGCTAGAGACAACAAAAAAGGGCAACAACCCATCTATTTTATCAGTAAGGCTCTACAAGGGGCTGAGCTAAACTACCAAAGGATAGAGAAGTTTGCCTACGCCCTTATACTTACTTCCCGACGACTCCGACCATACTTTCAAGCCCCCACAATCAGAGTGTGGACCAATCAACCCGTAAAAATTATTCTACAAAAAACAGACTTAGCTGGAAGAATCCTATAATGAGTAGTCGAGTTGTCCGAGTTTGACCTCAAGTATGAAGCTCGGACAGCCATCAAGTCCCAATACTTGGCCGACTTTGTTGGAGAATACACCGACACCCCAGACACCCCCACCAGCTGGAACCTCTACGTTGATGGTTCATCAAACAAAGCCGGAAGCGGAGTTGGAGTAATCCTAAAAAGTAATCAAGGAACTCAACTCGAGCTCTCCTTAAAGTTTGAGTTTCCTGCCTCAAATAATCAAGTCGAGTACGAAGCCCTACTGGCGGGTTTGAAGCTGGCTAGGGAGGTCGGAGCTCAAAAGCTTACCATTTTCAGTGACTCACAGGTAGTCACCTCGCAAATAGAAGGGAACTACCAGGCAAAGGATCCCACCATGAAGAAATACCTAGACAAGACCATAGAACAGCTCGGGAAATTCATGGGATAAGAGATCTGACATATACCTCAGGAACAAAATGCCCAAGCTGATGCACTTTCGAAACTAGCCAGCACCAAATTCTGGGGCAACAATAGAAGCCTCATCCAGGAAACACTACAAAATCCGTCAACCTCGGAAGAAAAGAAGGTCTTAAGCATGTCAGGCCAGGACCAAGGGTGGATGACTCCCATAATCAGCTATCTCAAGTCTGAAACACTCCCCGCAGATAAAGAGGATGCAAAAAGGCTAGTGCAAGAAGCACAGTACTACACCATAGTGCACGACGTCCTATATAGGAGAGGAATATCTACACCCCTACTAAAATGCATCCCGACCTCCATTAAGAGGGAAGTTCTAGAGGAAGTCCACGGTGGCATGTGCGGCAACCACCTCGGGCCACGAGCTCTTTCCAAAAAAGTACTCCGAGCTGGTTTTTACTGGCCGACCTTGCAAAACAAAGCAACAGAGTTCATCAAAACATGCCCCCCATGCCAGAAGCACGCCAACTTTCATAACGCACCACCCGAGGAAGTCATATGCGTCACTTCACCCTGGCCATTCGCAAAGTTGGGGCTCGACCTCCTCGAACCATTCCCCCAGGGATCAGGGCAAGTCAAGTTCCTCATTGTAGGAATAGACTACTTCACAAAATAGATTGAGGCAGAACCGTTAGCCACTGTCACCGCCCAAAGAAGTCGGAAGTTACTATACAGAAACATTTACACAAGGTTTGGGGTCCCATCCTCCATCACCACAGACAATGGCACTCAATTCACCGACACGGGCTTCAGAAACCTGGTAGTCGATTTGAAAATCAGGCACCAGTTCACCTCTGTAGAACACCCACAAGCCAACGGACAGGCGGAAGCCGCCAACAAAGTCATATTGGCTGGGATAAAATGAAGACTACAGGACGCTAAGGGGGCTTGGGCCAAAGAGCTCCCGCAAGTCCTTTGGGCATATCGGACAACACCACACTCCACCACCGGGGAATCACCCTTCCGTCTTGCTTACGGAATAGAGGCAATGATTCTCATAGAAGTAGAAGAAGGATCCCTTAGAGTGATCCTCTACAACGAAGATACCAACTCCCAAGCTCAAAGGGAAGAGCTCGACCTACTTCCAAAAGTCCGAGAAAGAGTTCGGATTAGAGAAGAAGCGCTAAAGCGTCGAATGGATTTAAGGTATAATCAGAAGGTAATCCAGGGAAGCTTCGTCACCAACGATCTCATCTTAATCCGAAATAATATCGAAGCAGGTCGATCAGGAGAAGGGAAGCTAGCAGCCAACTGGAAAGGGCCATACCGAGTTACAGAAGTACTAGGGAAAGGCTACTATAAAGTGTCCGACCTCGAAGGGCGAGAACCACCAAGGTCATGGCATGCCTGTAACCTAAGAAGGTACTATAGCTAGAAAAGGGTAAAGATCTTAGGCCAAGGCGCACTGTTTTTCCTAAAAGGTTTTTTAATGAGGCACTAAGCCAAGATCTAAAAACTGCCCGAACTAGAAGAGCAAGCACTCACATGTACACACTTTTATTTATATTTTTATCTTATTATTTGAATAAAAGTTATCGATTCCCTAAAAAAGTTTCCTATCAAGACGCATTAATTTACGCTCAAAAATGCAAAATTCATCGCCCGACCAAAAAAAAAAGAGGTCGGCAAGGTGAAGCGACAAAGCTCGAGTTAACGCAAGAAGTTATAAGAAGTAACCCATATAAAGCGACTTGACAAGGTCAGACTAGAAATGGAATTACTAAAAATAACTTGAGAAGGCCCGACAGAGAAGTCAGACCAATAAAAGGATCACTGAAAAGGGAACAAGTAAAGGCCAAAAAAGGTTGAAAAACCTAGGATCAAAGTGCTTAGCTAAATGGGTACAACTCCTAAAAGGAGACGTTACTCAAAAAGTGAAAGCACGATCTCAGAATAGGGCTAAAAAGTCGTCCAAACAAACTAAAAAAGTTCTATCTAAAAACCCAGACAGCAAGCCGCGAGGATGACATCGCCAAAGCAGAAGGTTGTCAACACAACTAAGACAAGACGTAGTCCAAAAGGCAAGGGTAGAAATCCATACTACCCCATAAAAGAGGTCGGACCAGAAAATACCAAACCTCTAAAAAACCCACGAGGATTTCAAGGGTTGAAAAAGCAATAAAAAACATCGCCAAGAGCTAGGTCGGCATATCAAGTAAACAAAAAGGTTAAAAACATTAAAGGCTCAAGGACTGCTCAAAAGCAACCCAAGAGTTCAAAGTGTTTTTGATTAAAAGCAGAAAATTGCTAAGAAGCAACTAGCACAAGTGTTCGAGACTCATCCATAAAGACATACATAGCCAAAGCTCAAAAGGTCCATAGACCGGACCATATCAATACATAATCAAAACAAAGATATAAAAAGAACATTATAAAGGGTCCAAGTTCGCCCCGGTAGCTACATCCTTAGGAGAAGGAGGAAGGGTCCAGATCGGGGTGGCACTGTCAACTCCATCTGGCCCATTCAGAATCTCCAAGTCAGGCTCGGGCTCGGGAAGGACCACCTCGGCAGAAGGAGTTGCGGATGACTCAGGGGCTGCAGAAGCCTTGGCTGTCGACACCGAAGGAGAAACCTCGTCATCATCAGGAGCAGGGACGATCTTACGATTCTCAACAATATTATCCACACTGAATAAGGTAAGATCGGCATCAGGGGCAAGAACCTGGTCCTGGGCCTTCAGATTTTCATACATAGCAGTCATTCCACCCACCATATGGCCCTGGAGTTCAGCATAATCATCATAAGCAGACTAAAGCCTCTCCCTGGTCTCCAAGAGCTCGCCATAAGTCCGGGTATAGCTCTCTTTGGCCTTGTTGGCAATGTCCTCGGCCAGGTTGGCAGACGCCTCTGCCGTAGTAGCTCGAGCCTTCCCCTTCTCGACATCAAGCTCCAATTTAATAGCCTTGGCCTCAAACTCATCCTTCAAAGCCTTAATCCTATTGTACTCAGACTTGGCATCCTCCAGAAAGGCCTTAGTAGCATGAACCAGAGATTCCTTGATAACCCGGGATAAAGCATTACCAATATTGGCCATCCGAATACTATTGCTTGATATAAAATCAAGATGATAAAGGATCGACACATCGTCCAGAGGAACTTTACCATGAGGAGCAATCAACTCTGTGGCAAAGACCACACCATCAAACTCTTTGTCGTTTAGATTATAAGTCCCAACAATCTTTTACTTCTTGGGAGGGGGACCAGCAGAAGTAGGGGAAGAGGCAGCACCAGAGGTTGTCTGAGGTAGGTCAGAGGAAATTTTCTGAACTCACAGGGTTGGGATAATCTTCCTTGGACCCTGAGAATCAGTTGCCGGCTTCTTCAATAAATTCTAGGCAGCTGTTGCCTTTTTTGCTTTGCAAAAAGCTTTCATTGATTCTGAAGACGCAATCATCTCTGAAAAAAAAAAGCCAGGAAAACAATTACACAGCAGGAAAATTATAAGTTCATAAACAATAGAAGAAAACTATCTATAAAGGAAGAGGTCGGATACTACCTAGCTCAAAACGGAGGAGGGAAGGATCTGCTAGAAATCTCTTTGTGTCTAGATGAGGAGGCTCCCCCCAATGCTCCTGTAAAACACCGACAAAGGCCTGTTCTACTTCATCTAAACTCTCCCAAGGATACTTGAGGACTACAGGGTCTTTTTGCCACTATTAAGAAAAGATCGGCTCATCATTTTCATCCAGAAAGAAAGGGCGAGCACCCTCAACAGCTTAGACTTTAAAATAGAAGTTCTTAAAGTCACGAAAAGAGTCATCAAACATTGAAAACACTTTCTTCTCCTGGGTAGCTCGGAATGAGATTCAAGAGGCCTTCTTCTTGGCCACCCCGGGTTTGGTCAACACAAACAGGTAAAGAAAAAGGGACAAGGTAGGTCAGACACCCAGCTCTTGGCACAATAACTGAAAAATCTTCATAAAAGCCCAAGAGTTCGGATGAAGTTGTGACGGGACCACATTACAGTTCCACAAAACCTCAGTCTCAAACACAGTAAAAGGAAGGGTAATACCTAGTTGGCTAAAGAAATAGTCATAGGCAAGAAAGGACGCTCTACCCGAGTTAAGGGAGGGAAACTAACCCTCTCCTCAGGGTCAGGCGACACCAGCTCGTAATTCTTCTCGTCATCCCTACTACTACAGATCCTATGAAATCTCCTAAGCTTCTCACAGTATTCTGGGTCGGTCATAGTGACACACATCAACACTATAGAATCTAACCAGTCAGTCATACTAGGGGGACCTTTGTAGACATCTCGACAATATTTTTACGTGAAGACATAGAACAACTATACATACAGTAAGAAAAAAGAAATGGGGTCACTACCAAACAACTCAGGCAGAAACAGAAAAGGAAGAAACAACCAGCAAACAACAGGTGTAGCAGCAAAAGGGCACCCCAGGATTCACAAAAACAATAAAAAATCATCACCAAAAACCCAGGGGCACCCTTTAGAGGCAATGCAGATACAGAGAGCGAGAAACACACAGGAAAAGTCAACAAAAATAAAAACCCTAGCCCCTTCACCAAAAGAAAAAAGCACCTACATTTCCCTAAATGAAGCAACAGAGATAAAAAAGATCGCAACTTTGAAGAAACAAAGGCATGCAATAATCACCAGAAAGCTTCAGCCTTTTCAAAAGAAGATCAAAACTTTGTACAAAAAGAAAGCATGCAACAGTAAAGTACAAAAAAGGACGACAATCAAAGCATGTATAACGAGAAAAGGCATGAAGCAAAGTACCAACCTGCAACTAAGAAGAAACAATGATGGCATCACACAACAAAGAGTCGCGAACACCAAAATGCCTCAAAGCTTTGATCTTGAAAAGAAGGCCTGGAGCAAATTGAAGGAACCTGAAGAAGAGTTTTTTCTTTTTCAAAGGACAAAGAACAGAGCAAGATGAAAGCAAAAGAAGGAAAAGCCTTTTTTATTTCAAACGAAAAGCAAAGAGGGAAACAAAATGGTAAAAGAAATAAAAAAACCTAATCAATGGGCTTTTAAAGTGCTCACACATTCCCAAAGAAGTTAAACGTACCCCGAAAGCATGCCGCAATTAAGGAGCTAAAAACGCTTCACATTTAAGCAGAACAACACCAAACTCACGCGGGAAGGAGCTACTCGAACCTGACCAAACCAATGCTTGAGCACGACTTCCTCAAAGATTGAAGCTTGGAAGCACGACCTCATGGGAAGATCGAAGCTCAAGCAGGGGCACTGTTCATACTCCAGTCCGAGCTATTGTGTCGAGTTGACTGAAAACAAAGGGACTGACCTTACGAAAGGTTGGCCCGCCGCCGACCTCTTCACAAAGAGCTCAGACAAACACCATAGAGGGCCAAGGAAGGCCCAAAATAAAAGAACCACCACCTACTAGAAGGAGGTTAACCAAAAGATAAAGATCTCCTCCACAAAGGATAAGATAAGATAACTAACTTATCTCAAAAGGAAGATCACCAAGCACTACTATAAATATACTGGAGCACCCAGGTATAACTCATACTCCAATTCTACAAAAAACCTGCTTAAAGCCCGTGCTGACTTAAGCTTTGTCGTCTCTTGCAGGTACCACCACCCATCGGTGATCAAGGACCAGCAGCACCTCAAACTCCAACAAGTCGGATACGACAGCTCCGATCACACCAGAAGATCTTGTCCGAGATCGACCTTAACGTTTTAGGTAACCCTTGGAACAGATAGTGATATGAATGAAGTCTAGATAAAACTTTCCAATAAGCTTCAAGATAATAGTATCTCCAAGAAACGTTCGAAATAGCCATATCAAGTTTTTTTTTGGCAATATTGTGCCCACCCTGACTTTTTGGATACCAAGTAAAACCTCTACCTGTACAAGGCAAATCAAGAAGATCAAAATCATCTAACATGTCAACAAAGGCACTAGAATTATCTATCAAAATCCAAGGACATTGATAAGTAGAAGCTAGAGAAAAGAGGTGATTCCAAAGCAGAGTACGATTGGAATGTTGCCGACTCCCATACATTATGCTGCATAACCATCTTTTACCACCCAGTTGAGCATCAATAGTAAGATATTGATGGAAAGACTCCATAATACTGTAGCTAACATTACTAACAAATGAGATAAACCAAAATTCTCCATTATGGCCACATGCCTCGGCAATACCCACATCATGAAATTTCAACTTCTCCCAAAAGGACTTTAAATTAGAAAAAGGGACATGAGTCTCAACCAAAATAAAAAAATGACGAATGGTATTTCTTAACTAGTTTCTTACAGTGAACCCTAGCCATTTTATTAGAGGCTCTCCTTACATTCCAAACCAAGATGTTGAAATTTGTGCTATGCATAATAACCATAAAAAAGAAAAGAGAGGAACCAGGTACTCGTTAATGAGTAGCTGTCGTGATGTCACGAGAAGCTCCATGATCACCCCTGATTAGCATTGACAGCCTTCAAACCAAATACACTCGCTTGAACTTCCTATTCCACTAGAATGAGTGAGCTCTACAATTTTGGAGGTCTTTTCCTCTTATAGTTATTCTGTTGTAAGGGAGTTTTATTAACATTACGTGTCTTGATCTGCAGAGCAACAATCTTAGAGAACGTTATTTTTTTTGACGCAGAAGAGGATAGTCCATTAGCTTCTCTTAGTTTTGGGTCAGTGTTAGAAAGGAATGGGCCTTTTTTTGTACTGCACCCTGGCCTACTTTCGCTTTTCCTTTTCGGTGGACAACTTCCCATCCCGTCTCATCAGCATGTGAAGATACATTAACCTCCTTTACATGATGAATTTTCTCCTCGTGATCTGTTGAAATTGGTTTCTCATTAATGATGCCAGGATTCTTGCCAAATTTAAAAATATCTTGTGATTTTTCCGTATCTCGCTATTCAAATTTTCTGGCACTTAAGCACCTTTTTGTGGTTGCTGTTTTTCAATAGCCATCGCCAAAGATGCACTGGTCTTGCCTTCATCTTCTTTTCCTTTTGAACACTCTCTTGCTACATGCCCGTAGCAATCACAGAGCCCACAGACCAAGTGCAAGCTATCATATTCAACATTATATTCAATTCCATCCACTACAATCCTTCGCACTACTGGTAAACCTAGATCAATCTGGACACAAGCACAAGCGTATTTACCTCTATCCGCTGATTTTGTTGCCAAATCGATCTTAATGGGATTACCAATAGCCGAAGCTATCTTATTCATCACTTTTTCATGATAATACATTATAGGTAGTCCTAAAATTCTAACCCATACCATAGTGGATCCAAAAGAACATTCACTCATTCTAAAGGAAGGACTCCACGGTTTAATTGCTAAATAGCGTCCGTTCACCATCCACGGGCCTCCCAACAAAATTCTTTCTCGCTCTTCTAGCGTGTCAAACTTTGCCAGGAAGTAGCCATGTCCCATGTCAAGAAGTTCATAGCCACACTTCAATCTCCAAACACTGCTGAGTTTGTATGACAAGGCCGTGTAACTTAAGTTCTTGTCCAAAACCTTAAGAACTATGGCATCCTTGTAGGGCTGAGAAAGAGTCATTTTTGCCTCCTATGTGAAGGTAATACTAGGGGGAGAAGAATTCCCCTCTTTTCCTTGGACTGATGCCAAGCGTTCTCCATCAAGAAGATCTAATACTTCCAGAATAGTCGAAGAAAATGCTCCTACCACTTTATCACGAAATGAAACCCTACCCTGTTTTAGCACATCCTTGACACCAGAAGCAACCCCTTCCCCACTCTCCCGCTTATTTCCCCTTCCGGCCATGCCAAATAACTCACTTTGAGCCACCCTCGAACCCTCTGCCCTACTTGCACGGTCACTCATGTTGATATATGATGTGAAAGTTAATTGTTTTTGTCTATTTAATGACATTTGATTGAAGTGTGTGAATGAATTTTACATTTAAAGTGCATTGAAGGATAAAATTAATTAGGAGAGAGAAAATAAATATTGAAGAATATAATTAATTGAGAGAGAGAAAGTAAGTATTTAATAACATAAAATAAAATTATTATCAATTTGATATTTTTACTGTTCAATTTGATTAATTGATCTAAGTAAAAATTACTTACCCTGATATAAATCTCTCTCTCTATGGTCCAGCCAATTTTTTTTATAAAATTCTAGTTTTGAAATTTTAAAAATTAGTAAACACACGCTTTTCCACTCTCTTCTACTTCTTCTCCTCTTCTTCTGCATCTCTTTTTCTCTGGATCATTGTCGCTTCCACCTCTCTAGAGGCGAGAAACGAGAAAATTTTCTTTTTAATAATATTGGATGCTTCTTCTTTTTAGGTTTTGAATGATTCTTTCAATTAGTTTTCAATGTTTTTTGTTAGATTTTGGATGTGTTTTTTTTATAGGTTTTGGGTGGTTCTTTTTCTTATGTTTTGGATATTTATTCTTTTTAATAGTTTTTGATTTTTTTTCTTAATTTTCGGATGGAAAGATATCAGAAACTTCTAAAATTTAAACATTTGAAATACAAAATAAAAAAAGATCGATTTTTTTAATAGTTTACTTTCATTTACTTTTAATTGTATATTCCTAAAAAAACATTCGAAACTTCTGAAGTTTAAACATCCGAAATCTAGGTATAAGAAACATTTAAAAGTAATGATTTTTTTACCATAATTAAAAGAGTTTTTATTGTGTCCAAAATTGGGATATTTTTTAGTTAGGTTTTAGACATTCTTTTACAATGATTTTAAATGTTTTTTTTGTTATGTTTTGGATATTTTTTTATTAGATTTTGGATATTCTTTTTGTAATAATTTTAGATTTTTTTTATTTGGTTTTAGATGTTTTTTTGTTATATTTTAAATGTTTCTTTTTTATATTTTAGATGTTTCTTTTTAATTAATTTTAGATGAATTCTTTAGTTTATTTGATTGTTAGTTGTTGGCTGATATCCAATTGATTAATTAGCATAATTGTAAAGTAAATATTGATTAAAAAGTAATTGAAAGTAAGAAGACAACTTTACATTTTTAATACAAATAAAGTTCAATTCAAAAGACACCATATAGATTATAAAAGCTCTCTACCAAGAATAATTTCAATAGTAATTGAGACAAGAACATTAATTATTTATTAATGTTTTTATTTCATTATTAAAGGATCAAACACTAACAAGTTTCTTTCCTCCATGAATAACAAAGGGGCGGGTTAACAAGCATGCATGGTCCAGATTGTTTTATATTCCAACTACAATCTTTGTTATCACACGCTAAAGCCCTGTTTTGATTGAATATATTAAACCAATGACATGCTCCATTCCAACTAAAGCTGCAAAAGATTAATGTGTAAGATCCGGAGCTAAACTGATAACTTTGCTTTTGATAAAGAAGGTGTACTCCAAGATCATTGAAATCTTAGAATTTTCAATGAATAGTAAAATCCAAATTCCCATCTATGCCTAATGGTAGCATAATTAATCAGAATAAGAGAGACAACACGTGAGAGGGAGATCTCTGGTGCCGAACTCGTCTGATCTGCCACCACTGTAGAATTACGAATGGAGGACTGTGGTCAGATCTGTCATAGCTGCCATGCAAGCCATCGTTGGGAGATGACCAGAACGTAATGGAAGGGATGGAAGCCGTGTCGTCGCTATTGTGTTCTGCCTCTGTTGCTGTTGAGCTGCCCACTGCCGCCATAGCCCTGTTGCCGGAAATCACCGCTAGAGCCACCATCATCTTGGTAAGCTCTAGCTCTGTTCTTGTTTTCCTTTATTGTCGGTCAAAATTATGGTTACTATAAGAGTTGTTGTTGAGGTTGTTTGTACTAGGGATTATTTATCGCGAGTTGCTCTGTCATACGCTGCCGTTGGAGCTACCATTTCACTGCTGCCGTCTTTGCTCTGAGCCGTTGTTGTAGTGAGTATTGTTGTTGTTGTGGCTGCTCGATTTAGTTGCTCTTCTTTAGTACGGTAAGCTATTCCTTATTTCAATTTTGAACTCTGTCAGTCGTTGTTCTATTATATGTTAAGATTCTGCGACGTTATGCTTTAGGATCGAGATCCGGTTGCTGCACGTTGGTGAATTTAAGTTACTGCTGTGGGTGCGGATACCATGGAGCTGTGGTTGCGGCTGTTACCAATGTTAGACTCAGAGGAAAAGAGTTCCGGTGACGTGTTTGGTTTATAGTTTCGACTTACTGAGGTATGGGTTTTTCTTAAAATTTACTTTATAGTACATGATTGTTATAAATAGATATTGAGGTGAGAAATATACTTTTGTGATTATGTTCGTCTTGTGGTTGTTTGCTGGATTTAATTACTGATTGCCTGAGTGGTGTGTAGTTATTGATAAGAAATTGGTTTGTAAGGTTATTGAGTTGATTATTATGAAAAATGATTTTTCTTGGTTACGAAATCAATTTGATAATGTAAATGTATTGGCTTTGGAAATGATTTGAGATATGAGAATGAATTGATTTTGAAAGTGGTTTAGTTTTGAATTAGTTTGATTTTATAAATGATTTAATATTTGAGTTGGTTTGATTTTGATAAAGATTTTTTATTGGAATTGGTCCGATCTGAATTAATTTTGAAAAAGATTTCTTATTGGAATTTGTCCGATCTGAAAATAATTTGATATTAGAACTGGTTGAATTTTGGAAAAAATAATTAAGATTTGGAAATTATTGAGAAAGGTTTGAAGGAAGTTTGGATGGGACCTAAAAAGCGTGGCAAAGTCCGAGTTTTAGAGGAGATGCTGCCGAAATTTTATAAAATTGGAAGTTTTGTTTGAAGTAATTATTTGAAAAGATTTGGTTTTAAATATTATATGTTTTAAGATTGATTTATTTAGAAAAAAAAGAATTATATTGTGAATTGAGATTGTTGATGAACGTAATAGAAAAAAGGATGATGAGAATTGACTTCGAAATATGATTTTTGAATGGATTTGGAAATGAGATATGGATTGACAAATGATGATGATATTGAGAATGACTTAGATATTGATGAATGATGAATGAATGATTCATATGGCTTATGAATTTGAATTATCTGAGACACGAGTTTTCCTGGGTAAACGCAGTGACTTGCCACTACTGCTCCAGGTTAAGACTCGATACTCTGTTGACCCTACGACGTAAGAGTGACCGGACACTTATAAATTCCCAGAAATGGTACCCCCATTGAGCAATTTGATATATATATATATATATGAGAAAAAAACTATGCATAGACTCATGGGGATGCACGTCCGAGGACAGTCCAATGGTTTAGCAAACCGGACTTGTCGAGTTGGCTGTATAACCAACAGATGAGCTCATTAACCATAGGACAGGCATGCATCATATGCATTTGTATGCTTTGCTTGGATTTGAATTTTGTTTTGGTTTGCCTAATTGTTAAACTGTTATTAACTGCTACCTGAACTATTTGCTGTAACTGCTACCTATTTGCTGTAACTGCTACCTAAACCTGTGCTTTCTTTGTCTGTTTTGCCTGTGTTTGTCCTGGTGTGCTACTTTTGAGAATGAGCTTTGGTGCTGAATTGATGATTAAGTTGATTGATTACGTGGTTGATTTCTGATTAAGATTTTCTTATAAGAAAAGAAAGGTTTTGGATTTATGGATATTTAAACATTGAATTTTCAAAAAGGATTTTTGGATGACTAGTTATAGGTTTTTAAAAGATTCAAAGGACAAATAATAATCACTGAGCTTAGAGATAGATTTCTCTTTAAATATCTTATTATGACAATTCTGAAACTCTGTGGTGAGACCATGTGGTTAGGTTCTCAGCCCCTACAGCTTTACCTTTTCAGGATACAGGCGACGAAGCTTTAGAAGAATTTTATTCGTTTTCTGTCTATTCGACATTAATTTGTATTACCCCAGTTTTTATTTTTCCCTCACCTTATTTCTTGCAATTTTTTGTAAGAGGGATAGGAGTTGTATGATTTGTATGTATATAATATGTATAAGTTACTTGAGTAGGAAGTTTGGTACATGTATATGCTTGTTTTATTTTATTTAAAAAGTATTCTTTTTCCGGTTTTCAAAAAGATCAGTGATACGATTTCGAGTCAAAGGCTCCTATTTTATTATTAAATATATGAATTTGTCGTAATACTTCTTGCTATCAGAGTAGCGCAGCCGGAAGCGTGACATTCTGATAGTGAGGGTGTTACACCTCTGATGAGAGGTAACTGTTTAATTGGTGATAAAATCTTGGTTGCATTGTATGATACTGGAGCTTCGCATTCGTTTATTTCATTTGAAAAAGTTGAGGAACTAGGCTTGAAAGTGTCAAAATTAGCATTTGAATTGCATGTACATACTCCGCATTAGACATTTGTGACTAGGTCAGGTTGTAGACAAGTAGGTTTCAAGCTTGAGGGTAGAGTTTTTGTGCATGGTTTGATTTGTTTATCAATGGTTGGGTTGGAGATGATTTTGGGGTTTGACTGGTTGTCAAAGAATTGGGTTTTGTTGGATTGCTTTGAGAGGTCAATTTAGTTTATGCCGGAAGGAAAAAATGGAGCAGTGATAGCTGAGGGTTATTACCTAAACTCCATGATAGTGCATTGTCGTGGGGAAGAGTGTCAGGGTTATATCCTGTTGACTGCAAATGCATTAGGTGATAATCAGAAGTTATATCAAATCTCGTTAGTTAGAGACTTTCCAGAGGTGTTCTTGGAAGATATTCCTGAATTTCCACCTCAAAGAGAGATTGAATTTGTAATTGAATTGGTGTCGGGAGCCGGACCAGTGTTGATTGTGCCGTATCGAATGGCTCCGATAGAGCTGGCTAAACTAAAGGCTCAGTTGGAAGTGCTTTTGAACAAGAAGTTCATTCGACCGAGTGTATCTTCGTGGGGAGCGCCAGTTTTATTGGTGAAGAAGGACGGAGAAATGTGACTTTGCGTGGATTACCGGCAGTTAAACAAAGTGACTGTGAAGAACAAGTACCCGTTACCAAGGATAGATGACTTAATGGATCAACTGCAAGGAGCTGGAGTGTTTTCTAAGATTGATTTAAGATCCAGTTACCATCAGATAAGGGTGAAGGAGGATGATATTCCGAAAACTGCGTTTAGGACGCGTTATGGACACTATGAATTTGCGGTGATGTCCTTTGGGTTGACGAATTCACCTGCTGTGTTCATGGATTACATGAATTGAGTATTTCATCCCTTTTTGGACAAATTCGTGGTGGTTTTCATAGACGACATCTTAGTTTATTCTAAGACGGCGAAGGAGCATGAGGAACACTTGAGAATTGTGTTGAAAATCTTAAAGGAGTAGAAATTGTATGCTAAGTTGTCCAAGTGTGAGTTCTGGAAGGAGGAAGTAAAGTTCCTAGGTCACATGGTGAGCAAAGGAGGAATAGTGGTAGATCCTTTGAAAGTAGAGGCGGTGATGGAATGGGAAAGACCAACGACGGTGACAGAAGTCAGAAGTTTCTTGGGCCTAGCCGGATATTACCAGAGATTTTTTGAGGGATTTTCCTGGATTGCACTACCGATGACTAAGTTGACAAGAAAATATGTACCGTTTGTGTGGACATCGGAGTGTGAGGAAAGTTTTTCGACTTTGAAGCAAATGTTAACTTCAGCGCCTATTTTGATTTTTCCGGAACCACATCAACCGTTTGAAGTATACTGTGATGCTTCCTTAAAGGGTTTGGGTTGCGTGTTGATGCAATACCGAAACGTGGTGGCTTACGCATCGCGTCAGCTGAGACCGCATGAGGTAAATTACCTAACTCATGACTTGAAATTAGCAACGATTGTGTTTGCATTGAAGATTTGGAGGCACCACTTGTACGGAGTGAGGTTTAGCGTCTTTTTTTATCATAAGAGTCTCAAATACATCTTTGATCAGAAAGAGCTCAATATGCGTCAGAGGAGGTGGATGGAGTTGCTAAAGGATTATGATTTTGAATTGAGTTATCACCTTGGAAAGGCGAATATGGTAGCAGACGCGTTTAGTCAGAAGTCTTTAACAATATCTTGGATGAGAATCAAGGAAGAGGAGTTAGTGGATAAGTTTGTGGATCTTAAGCTGGATATTGGTGAAGTTACTGGAAGAGTTTGTTTGAATCAGTTGCAGATTTCAAGTATGTTTAAAACAGAGATTCAGAAGGCTCAGGAAGATGAGCAAAAGCTTCAACAACTATTTCAACCAGTTGGCAAGAAGAGGCATGGAGAGTTTGCTAAGGATGATAAAGTGTTGTGGAGATATAAGGGGAGAATTTGTATACCGGATATTTGGAGTTTGAGGCAAGAATTGTTGTCGAAAGCTCACAACAGTGAGTTTTCCATTCACCCAGGAAGTACTAAGATGTACTATGATTTAAAGAAGATGTTCTGGTGGCCTGGGATGAAAGGTGATGTAGCTACGGTTGTGTCTAAGTGCCTGACTTGTCAGAAGGTGAAGATAGAGCATCAGGGACCATCGGGACTGTTATAGCCACTTGAGATTTCTCAGTGGAAGTAGGAAGGAATTGCGATGGATTTTGTGACCGGTTTACCGAGGACTAGGTCAGAATTTGATGCGGTTTGGTTGATCGTGGATTGCTTAACCAAATCTGCTCATTTTCTGCCTGTCCGAGTAAACTATTCTATGGAGGAGTTGGCAAGATTGTACATCAAGGAGATCGTAAGGTTGCATGTTGTGCTATCGAGCATAGTGTCGAACCGTGATCCCCGAATCACATCAAGGTTTTGGGGAGCTTTCCAAAGAACTTTCGGTACGAGACTATGTCTCAGCACGGCATATCATTTGCAAACTGATGGACAGTCGGAAAGGACTATTCAGACGTTGAAAGATATGCTAAGGGCGTGTGTTCTGGATCAACTCAGGAGTTGGGACCGTTACATGCCATTGGTGGAGTTTACATACAACCATAGCTTTCATGCGAGCATTGGGATGGCTCCGTATGAGGCTTTGTATGGACGGAAGTGCCAATCTCAACTTTGTTGGTATGAGTCTGGTGAAACAAGTGTATTGGGTCCTGCTTTGGTGGCAGAGACTACTGAGAAGATTAAGAAGATTCGGGAGAGGATTCTAACTGCACAGAGTCGATAGAAAAGTTATGCAGATTAGAGAAGGAAACCATTAGAATTTGAAGCGGGAGAGCATGTATTTCTGAGAGTTACACCGATAACTAGGAATGGCATATCAAGTAGCTTTGCCGCCTCACCTATCTAACTTGCATGACGTATTTCACGTGTCACAACTCTGTAAGTACACGTCGGATGCTACTCATGTGTTAGAGTCCGAGTCAGTCGAGTTGAAGGAGAACTTGACATTTCAAGTGACACTGATGCGTATTGACGACACTAGTGTGAAGAAACTGCGGGAAAAGGAAGTTCAGTTGGTCAAAGTAGCTTGAAAGCGAGCAGGAGTGGAACAGCATATTTGAGAATTGGAGTCCGAGATGCGGAAGGATTACTCTGAGCTATTCTCAGATAATCACTAAATTTTGAGGATAAAATTTCTTATTTGGTGGTGAGAATGTAAGAACCGAGACTAATTAACCGTCTATTTAAATAATTAATATTGCCCAAAATAGGATCCAAAAATTTAGAATGAGAATTGGAGGATTTAAATATGATTTTTGGACTCAGTAGATTTTTCTGAGTCAGAAAAAGTATTTTCTGTAAAAAATCGAGTAAAATTGCAAACCGGCAGCTGAACCGGTTGAACCGGCTTATGTTTGTCCAGTACTGCGCGAGAATAATTAGAAACAGTAGAAATTCTCAAGAAAATATTAGAAATTAAAAACCGGGCATTAATTTTTAAAGGTAAGCCCAACATATAAAACCCTCTTTAATGAGCCGCACTCAGCTCATTCACCATTAAACGTAACACAACACAGCTGAAGTGAGAAGAGAGTGAAGGTTCCATTGTTACTATTCATGTTCATCTTCCCAAGCTCATAACTTGAGCTACGGAGCTCCGATCGCTGCATCGTTTGGGGCCACGCAATCACCACGAAGAGCTCTATAAAATCTACCTAAGAAATTGGTAAGGAAACCACGAAATGCATCTCAGCCTTTCCTTCAAAAATTCAAAAATCTAGTGTTTGGGGTTTTTGAGATTTTGGTGTTTTGATGTGTTTAGGATCAATCTAGCTTGAGAAATCTATTGGGTTTTGCTTCCAAAACTGTTGGGTAAAGTGAGTTGTTCTTGAACCCTTTTGAAATTGTGATTAAGTTGAAGCCTAGGTTGATTGGTTATGAAATTATGTGTATATATAGTTTGAAGTTGTAATTATTGGCATTTACTTAGAGCTTGGAGTTGAATTGATGGCTTGATTGAGTTTGAGAACTTGTGGAAGCTTGGTTGAGGTCAACTTGGTGATTTAATGTATATTGAGAATTGGCCAAGGTATGGTTTCGGTTTTCTCTATGTAATATATGATATTTCTAGACACTTAGGCTAGTGACCCATAGGATAGGATTGAATTAAATTGGTTGTTGGAATTGTTGTATGATGATGAATGATGATTTGATGATTTGGGTAGTTGATGAATTGAAATTTCGATGTTGATAGTATGATATTAAAGATTGAGATTGAAATTGATTATGATGATTGTTGGTAATGGTGGAATGATATTTGATTAATATGTTGGTTGAAAATGAACGTATTGTTATGTATTTGATAATGGGGATTGATGATTACATAAGGTGGAGTGGTGAATTGAGGTATGAAAAGGGTGAAATCTGATGTGTTTTGGGAGTTGATGAGATGGTGGTTCAGTTTTGGTTGTGAAATTGGAAAATTGAGAACTTGTGAAATTTTGGTAAACACGGATTTTTGGTGAAATTTGACGGATCATAACTTAAGCCTCAGTTTTCAAAATTTGTTGAACTTTGATTTAAATTAAAGTACATTGAGAAATCTTTAAATGGATATAAAGTTTATAGGAAATGGATTTTTGTAGAGGAAGTTATGATCATTCAAAGTTTGGTGTTGAAATCTGAATTCTGTAAATGCTGTAGAATTTGTGATTTCTGGTTTGTGTGCGCATGCATAGCCTTGTGCGCACACACAACCTGTGTGTTTTTAAAAGTGTGTGTACGCACAGCCTTCTGCCCATGCACACAGGGGAAGGCTTGCTGTTGAGAGCGCTAGCACGACTTGCGTGCACACAACCAACAAAGTTTGTAAGCTGTGTGCACGCACAGCCCTGTGCGCATGCACATGTTGGAAGGTGCATTCTGTTGAGGGTATTCGCACGCCTTGTGTGAGTGAACAGAATTGAAAAATTTTACACTTGTGCGTACCCACACCTCTATGCATACACACACATTTTGAAAATCCTCCTGCGCGTGCGCACGCACACTCCTGTGTGTACGCACATGCCCTGTTTTTCAACTAAACTCTTGTTTTTAACTGTTTCACCTTCCCAACAAGCTTGTAAACTTCTGACACTTATTTAAGACTTTTTGGCTTTTTTCTTTATGTTAAAACATAGAGAAGGTCTTGGATGGAATTATTTGGGTATTACCTTGAAAAGTTAGAGAACAGAGGCTTAGGTTTCTGGTGTATTGAGGATGGGTTTGGTTGAGAGAGAAGGAAGAGTAGTGAATTGGTGAACACTAACAATGAATTGAGAAACTGTTGAACTAATGAGTTTGGAATGGAAATTATGAATTGATAGTGATTGAGATGAGTCGAGGACTCGGAGTTGCAATGATGAATCATTGATATACTGAAATAATGAATTTTTGAAAAACCACTGCTGCAACATTTTTAAATTGAGATTGTTGAGACGTTATGCGCTTGGCAGGGACCGTGGTTGGATCCCGCCTATCGAGGTAGCGGCGGCGGCGTAAGGGCGGTGGTTCGTCCTGCTTGCGTTGAGATGTGAGGTCCGTGGCAAGATTATCCCGCTCGCATCCCTTCGGATCACTAGAGTGTGCAGGTACAAAATCCTGGACGGTGTTTTGAGCACCATATCTCGGGGGTTCCCATTATGATTCCGAAGGGCGAAATCTCCATGGAGATGTGTCGGGTTGGCAGTTGAACCGACAATGTGATATCACAGCCTATAGGACAGGCATTCATCATGTGCATCTTCTATCTGTTTGTTTGCTTTGCCAACTTGTAATTGCTTGCCTAATTGTATAACATGCCTAATTGCCTACTTGAATTACTTGCCATATATGCCTATACTTGTGTTTTACTTGCATTGATATAAATTGTGTATTCTACTGGGATTGAGGAGGTTCAAAAGACGGTGGCGATAGGATCACATGGAGGATAGGTTGGTGAAGGCTGTGAGACATCGAAGAACTGTTAGATTAGAAAATTTCCTAAGTTAGATTACCCTTTACTATGTTATGGTTTTTTTTTTAGTTATGCTCTAATGTTTTAGTTATGCTTTAAGATGAATCTCGTGATGGATATGAAGTTTTAGGATTGCCTCTGGCGTCCCGGAGTCTTATATCTTACATCACTAGGCACTATTACCATACTGAGAAGCTCCGGTCATACAATATTCTATTGTTGTTTTTCAGATGCAGGTCGCAACCCACCTCGATGAGTTGCTTTGATGGTGACAGAATGAAGGATCCTGGATATGCTTGGTGGACGAAATTGTGATCACTATTCTTTGAGTTGCATTTATCAACTTGGTGCTGTAGTTGCACGTAATTGTAAAATTATGGAATTCGAGATTGGCACGAGTGGACACAACTCCGTTCAACTAACCAGCAAGTGTACTGGGTCGTCCAAGTAATAAACCTTACGTGAGTAAGGGTCGATCCCACAGAAATTGTTGGTATGAAGCAAGCTATGGTCACCTTGTAAATCTCAGTTAGGCAGATTAAATTGGTTTATGGGTTTTTGAAAATAGAAATAAGAAAATAGAAATAATAAAAGGGATAGAATACTTATGCAGATTCATTGGTGGGAATTTCAGATAAGCGAATGGAGATACTGTATGGCTCAAGGACGCCTGCTCTCCTACTGCTTTAACTCAATCCTTCTTACTCCTTTCCATGGCAAGCTGTGTATAGGGGTTCACCATCAGCGGTGGCTACTTTCAATCCTCTCGGGAAAATGATCCTATGCGGCTGTCACTCGCATGGCTAATCGTCTGGAGGCATCACCCATGGTTGATGGCTACATCCCATCCTTGCAGTGAAAACTACGCTCACGCACTCTGTCACAGCACGGCTAATCACTGGTTGGTTCCAATAGAATCCCTTGATTCTTTTGCGCTTGTCATCACGCCCAGCCTTCAGGAGTTTGAAGCTCGTCACAGTCATTCAATCCCAGGATCCTACTCGGAATACCACACACAAGGTTTAGACTTTCATTAATACTTGAGGTACAGCAGAGCTCCACACCCTTAATTTATGGTGTGCAGAAACTCCACCGTTGAAAATACATAAGCAAAGGGTTCAGGCATGGCCGAATGGCCAGCCCCCATGTTCTAAGAACTATGCGTTCAAAGATCTGATCCTAAGATCTAAAGTGATCAAAAGATGTCTAATACAATAGATAAATGTTCTATTTATAATAAACTAGCTCCTAGGGTTTACACGAGTAAGTAATTGATGCATAAATCCACTTTCGGGGCCCACTTGGTGTATGCTTGGGCTGAGCTTGATTAATCCACGAGCTAAGGCTTCTCTTGGAGTTGAACTCCGAGTTATGACGTGTTTTGGGCGTTCAACTCCGGATCATGACGTTTTTCTGGCGTTTAACTCCAGACAGCAGCATGTACTTGGCGTTCAACGCCAAGTTACGTCGTCAATATCCGAAAAAAGTATGGACTATTATATATTGCTGGAAAGCTCTGAATGTCTACTTTCCAACGCCGTTGAGAGCGCGCCATTTGGAGTTCTGTAGCTCCGGAAAATCCATTTCGAGTGCAGGGAGGTCAGATTCCAACAGCATC
>NC_029775.3:105617399-105618228 GCF_000817695.3 Arachis duranensis
TTCTAGAGGATACTCCGGCCTTAGGTGCCATTGATGGTAATGGAAAAACAAAAAGCTTATGCTTTTACCACACCAAACTTAAAATTTTGCTCGCCCTCGAGCAAAAAAGAAGAGAAGAGTAGAAGAAGAAGAAGAGAAGATGGTAGAAAGGGAAAGAAGTAGGTTCGGCTATGTGGGAGAAGGAGGGGTTGTGTTGTGTGGAAATGAAGTAGAATGGAAGGGAATTTATAGGGAGAGGGAGGGTGGGTGTTCGGCCATTTTGGGTGGGAATGGGTGGGAAATTGAATTTGAATTTTATGAAGGTAGGTGAGGTTTATGGGGAAGAGTGGGTAGATGTGAATGGTGAATGGGGTAATTGGGAAGAGGAATTGAGGTGATTGGTGAAGGTTTTTGGGAAGTGTGACATGGGAAAGAATGAAAATGAGATTTGGATTAGGAGAGTGTGATTAGGATTAAAGAAAAGGTGGGAATGTGGTAGGTGGGGATCCTGTGGGGTCCACAGATCCTGAGGTGAAAAGAAATACCATTCCTTCACCAAATAGGCATGTAAAATGCCTTCGTGCATCATTCTGGCGTTCAAACGCCCATTGGTGCACGTTCTGGGCGTTCAACGCCCATGTAATGCATGTTTCTGGCGTTGAACGCCAGTTTCATGCTTGTTACTGGCGTTCAGCGCCAGTTTGTCCTCTCTGCGCACATTCCTGGCGTTTAACGCCGGGTTGTTGCTTGTTTCTGGCGTTCAGCGCCAGAATGGTGCTCTGTTCTGGCGTTGAACGCCAGCCAGATGCATCTTACTGGCGTTGAACGCCAGTCTGCGCTACCTCCAGGG
>NC_029775.3:105618390-105618921 GCF_000817695.3 Arachis duranensis
ATAAAATTGGGTTGCCTCCCAACAAGCGCTTCTTTAATGTCAATAGCTTGACAGTGGCTCTCATGGATCCACAAGGTGATCAGGTCAATTTTAGTGTGTAGTCCCAACACCAAACTTAGAGTTTGGATATGGGGTCTGAACACCAAACTTAGAGTTTGACTGTGTGGGTTCTTCTTGACTCTGAACTGAGAGAAGCTCTTCATGCTTACTCTCTTTTGTCACAGAGGGATGGCCATGTGCCTTAAACACAAGGTAGTCCCCATTCAATTGAAGGACTAATTCTCCTCTATTGACATCTATCACAACTCCTGCTGTGGCTAGGAAAGGTCTTCCTAGGATGATGCATTCATCATCTTCCTTCCTAGTGTCTAGGATTATGAAATCAGCAGGGATGTAAAGGCCTTCAACCTTTACTAACACGTCCTCTACTATCCCATAAGCTTGTCTCAATGACTTATCTGCCAATTGCAATGAGAACAAGGCAGGTTGTACCTCAATGATCCCCAGCTTCTCCATTACAGAGAGTGGCAT
>NC_029775.3:105621227-105622054 GCF_000817695.3 Arachis duranensis
CAGGTGAAGAGAAGTGTTAGTAATTAAATAATTAAATAGAAGAAGAAAAGAGAAGGAAGATTTCGAAAATAATTTTTGAAAAAGAGGTTAGTAATTTTCGAAAATCAAAGACAAAATATAATTAAAATTAAAATTTAAAACAAAAAGAATTTTTGAAAAAGAGAGGGAGGTATTTTCGAAAATTAGAGAAGGAAAGGTAGTTAGGTGGTTTTGAAAAAGATAAGAAACAAACAAAAAGTTAGTTAGTTGATTGAAAAAGATTTGAAATCAAATTTTGAAAAAGATAAGAAGATAAGAAGTTAGATAAGATATTTTGAAATCAAATTTTGAAAGAGATAAAATTTTTGAAAAAGATAAGATAAAAGATAAAAAGATATATTTGAAAAAGATATTTGAAAAAGATTTAATTTTAAAAATTGACTTAACTAACAAGAAACTACAAGATAAGATTCTAGAACTTAAAGATTGAACCTTTCTTAACAAGAAAGTAACAAACTTCAAATTTTTGAACCAATCACATTAATTGTTAGCTAATTTTCGAAAATTAGAAAAAAAGATAAGAAAAAGATTTTGAAAATATTTTGAAAAATAATTTTTGAATTTTTCGAAAATTATATAAAAATGAAAAAGATATGATTTTTAAAAAAAAATTTGAAAAGATAAGATTTTTAAAATTGAAATTTTGACTTGACTTGTAAGAAACAACTAATTTTGAAAATTTTTGACCAAGTCAACCCAAAATTTCAAAAATTTGGAGGAAAATAAGGAAAAGATATTTTTTTTATTTTTGAATTTTTAATAATGAGAGAGAAAAACAACAAAAATAT
>NC_029775.3:105623588-105650577 GCF_000817695.3 Arachis duranensis
GTGCAACGTATATCTTGGAATAAGAATAAAAGAGGATTTGAATAAAAGAAAATAGAATTGCCTTAATACTTGAGGTACAGCAGAGCTCCACACCCTTAATTTATGGTGTGCAGAAACTCCACCGTTGAAAATACATAAGCAAAGGGTTCAGGCATGGCCGAATGGCCAGCCCCCATGTGGTCACAAGACCGAATGATCAAAGACATCTAATACAATAGATAAATGTTCTATTTATAATAAACTAGCTCCTAGGGTTTACATGAGTAAGTAATTGATGCATGAATCCACTTCCGGGGCCCACTTGGTGTATGTTTGGGCTGAGCTTGATCTATCCACGAGCTGAGGCTTCTCTTGGAGTTGAACTCCGAGTTATGACGTGTTTTGGGCGTTCAACTCCGGATCATGACGTTTTTCTGGCGTTTAACTCCAGACAGCAGCATGTACTTGGCGTTCAACGCCAAGTTACGTCGTCAATCTCCGAATAAAGTATGGACTATTATATATTGCTGGAAAGCTCTGGATGTCTACTTTCCAACGCCGTTGAGAGCGCGCCATTTGGAGTTCTGTAGCTCCAGAAAATCCATTTTGAGTGCAGGGAGGTCAGATTCCAACAGCATCAGCAGTCCTTTTGTCAGCCTTTTTCAGAGTTTTGCTCAAGTCCCTCAATTTCAGTCAGAATTTACCTGAAATCACAGAAAAACACACAAACTCATAGTAAAGTCCAGAAATGTGAATTTATCATAAAAACTAATTAAAACATCCCTAAAAATAGCTTGAACTTACTAAAAACTATATAAAAACAATGCCAAAAAGCGTATAAATTATCCGCTCATCACTATATTTGAAATTAACGGTAAAAATGTTAACTACAAGTTAACTATAAAAAATGTTTAATTACCAAATTTATAGTGAGATCTTTATAAATTTTTTTAATTAATTTTTTATGCTATTTTTAATATTATACTTAGGTCTTTTTTATGTCAAAAATATTAAAATTAGTAGAATATTTTTTCAAAAAAGATATAGTTAATCTAATTAGATTTGTAACTGTGAATATATTTAATTTACGGATAAATATTTAGTTTATTCTAACAGTTTTTACATTAAGAATGGCTTAATTAAAAATATCATACTGACTCAACTAAAAAAATTATATAAATCAAATTTTAAATTTAATAAAATTATAAAAATTAATAGAATAATTAAACATAAAATAAATTCTTCATTCGTTATCATACATAAAAAACAAATATATAAAAAAATCATTATTAGAAACTTTTCTAAACTGCTTGTGATTTGGGAATTCATTTATTTTATTTGTAAAGTTCACATTGATCAATTTTATTTGTAAATTGACTATATTTTTGACATATTTGTTGTTTCCTATGATCAACATTGATCAATTTATTCCTTGATTCCCCAATCCCCCATGATCAAACACACTTGTCTGGCTTCCATGGGTAACATGTATGGTTCGAACCTGTATTCTGGCATGGTCCAGCTTTCTTTATAATCCAATGACATATCTCTTCACATTCGTCTTGATCTCTATATTGGTCATATATGTTAAACCAATGACATGAACCTTTCCAACGAAAAGTGCAAAAAAATAATGTAGCGCCAAAGAAAATTCTAGGACTAAAAGTAAAGTGATAGGATTGATTTGGGTGGAGAATGTGTGGTCCAAGATCATCCTCCTTGGATTTGCAGTGAACGGTAAGATCCAAATTGCCCTCTAAATGATTATGTATATAAGGTGTTGCTTGTCCGTTGATAGAAAGTGGTCGTAGCACAACCAACAAGAATAAGAACATGATAGTTTTCACTATTATTGCAGACATTTTCAGTAATATTTTTTGTTCTGATCGATTTAATTTGTTTGAAAACTGATGGCTATATATTTATAGAGGTTGAAAATCAATTGATCAAATAAAGGATAAACAAATTTAGGAAGGTTACAAATGTAAATACAATGTATACTTAAAATATATTTAAAATATTCAATACAAAATCAAAATAAATAAAATAATTAAAGATAAAATTAAAATTAATTGGTCAAATAAAACATTAAAGCAGACATAACTGAACATTTACTTTTCATAGAGATGAAATGCGTTTTTTATTTTTAATAGGGTCAACCACAAAAAATGCACTTGAATATTATTATTGGTGTTGACAAAAATACATTCAAATTTTGCTATTGACAAAACTATCATCAAATAATTTTAAAATGCGACAAAAATATTTAACATTAAATATATATTTTTAAAAAATGCTTTAGAAATTGAATTTTGATATAGGTTTTTTAATACCACCAAATAATAAAAATAATAATATCTAATTTTTTTAATCATGTTTGTAATTGCATTAAAATTCAATCTCTAAAGCATTTTTTTGATAAATACATATTTAATATTGGATATTTTTGTCGTTTTTTAAAATTATTTAATTTGAGAATATTTTTGTCAATAATAAAATTCGGGTACATTTTTGTTAGTGTCAAAATTATTCAAGTACATTTTTGTTAGTTTACCCTTTTTAATATTAGAAAAGAGTGCATTTTGCTGTATCATAAAGATGAAGAGTGTATAAAAAAATTGTGGAAGATAAATAGAAAAATTGAAGAGCTAAATTTGGATACTAAAAATCTGAAAATATTATATTTGTGTTTATAAATTTATTATAAAATTAGACTTGAGGGTCAAATTTGTATACCCATAAAATTTCATCAGAAAATTTTACTCTCAAATTTTTTATTTTCATATTAAAAAAAAACATAACATATATCTATACTAGTGGATAATACATTATGAGAAACAGATTTAGAAAAGGACGAGTAGTAGTCTTGCCCCTCTCCTTTTGCCCCCAAATTTTAAGAAATTTATAATAAAATAAAAAATATTATGTAATTTAATATATTTATATGTATTATTTTTCAGTATATAATAAATTTATGTTTCACTTATTTTGTTCTCTATTAATATTATTTATTTATTAATTTAATATCATACACTCAAATTTTTGTATTTTTAAAATTAATTTTTATATATTTATCTTTATGTCTATTTTTAAAAAATTTGATTTATTGCTATTTTGAAAATTATAATAATGAGTAATTTTGACTATTTTTATTTTTAGAATTTAATTCAAAATAGAATTATTTGACTTTGAAAAAATAAAAAATGAAGAGATACACATCATAATAAGTAACTTTGAGAATATTTGACTACTTGATGAATATTATCTTAATTTTTGGTTGGTATATTAAATTTGGAGAAAATTAAATTACGATCGATGAGAGTTAATATATATTTTGAATGCATTATTTCAAGTTTTTTTAAGAGGTTATTCTTATATTTGAATTTTAAAAAAAATTGACTCTATTACAACAAATTTAAAAAAAAAAAGTGATCTCCTTAAAAAGAGTTAGCATTCCCTTTTGGTTTGCTATTTTTTGTTGTTGCATCTATTTTATTATATAAAAATTGAGTTTTATACTTAATGATAAAATTAACGTGGTATATTTTTTAAAATATTTTTTAATTTATTTTTTTAACTCATTAAATATAATTTATTATAGATAAATTAATTATATCAACTAATTAATTTGATTAAATATAATGATTTAAATTGAATACAATGAATACATATTAATTTTTGGTGACTTTTATTTTTTTGGTGACTATAAATACATATTAATTTAGTTAGAAGTTCATTATTTTTTAATCTTTTACATATAAATATGATTGAATAAAATTGTAAAAATTATCTTTTTATCACTTTTGTTAGCTTTTTTCTTTGTTTTTTTTTCTTTAGGTGTAATTTGATTTTACATTAACTTTATTTATTTAATGATAAAATATACTCATATTAATTCTGTTATTTGTTAGTCTTTTTTTTCTATGTATTTAAATATGTATAATTATTACTGATCTTTTTATTTTCATTTTTTTAATTATTTTTTATATTTTTATGATTTGATAATAAATAAAAGAAAAGCAAAGAGAAAAAAAAAAACACGATGATAGTCACAGGCGGAAACGAGACTAAAACAATATCATTCCTTGTTGTTGTTGTTGTTGTACATTCTTTAATAATATGAGTTTCATTTTGTTAGTTGTTTAACTGTGTAGAATTATATTATGTTATTAGTATATAAAACTTAATTATTCCTTTAATTTATTCATCTGATATGTTTTATATTATCATTCGGTTTTATATTTTTATCTAAAAATATATACTTTTGATTAAGTTAAACTCACCAAAATATATTTACATTAAAATATTAATAAATATAAATTTATTATCATTTTATTCTTTGATTATATATTATAATTACATCTATTTTTATTTAAAAGGATAGTGATCATAATTATCTTCTAGAAAAATCTGTATTAATTGTTATTTTAAAGGATTTGTCAGATGTTTTTTACAAAAAAAATTATATTTTGTTTGGTACAATTTAATTCATATATTTTTTCAAAATATAAATATTTTTACCTTTTTCATATATTATAGTTATTTATTTTATTATAAAAAAATTAAATTTCTATATTTAATGATGGAGCTGATGTTTTTAAATTTATTTTTTAACTTATTAAATATAATTTACTACGATAAATTAATTATATCAACTAATTAATTTGATTAGATCTTTAAATGTCACACAATTTATTATACTTTATATCAATTTATTTTGGAAGTATTTTTTAATTTATTTAATTTTTTTAATGTTCTGGTAGTATTTTTTAATTTATTTCTTTTAATTTATTAAACCAAATTAATTATACTAATTATATGTATTAATTAATTAATTTGATTAATGTATTAGTCATTAAAATAATAAATCTATAAATAAAATAGGCAACTGAAATATTTTTAATTAATAATTAAATCAAATAAAATCAAATCATATTTATTGAGGCAAATTCAAATCATGTGAATTAAAGACCAAACTAAAATAAGATGATTTCTTACTTATTTAAATTGAATGCAATAAATACAAATTAATTTTATTAGGGTATAGGAGGGTCTAGAGATGCCTAGATGGCTAGATTAGCCTAGGCGTCAGCTTAAAGGTTTTTTAGATGGGTCAGGCTCTGCGATGTCGGATGTACCTATGTGATATGTGTGTGTGGATTATATTTATTTGATATATCTATTGGTTTTAAACAAGTTAGTAACACTTTACTTCTAGTATGATCATTGATGTATTGGGAGTTGGGTCATTACATCATCGGCAAATATAAGGTGAGAAATCTAAGGCTCTCCTCTAGACACCACAAACTTTCATCCACCTTTGTACTAATAAGACAGGTTAATCGCTCCATACAGAGAACGAATAAATAGGAAGATATCGGATCGCCTTGTCTAAGACCTCTATAGGGAGAGAACCCTTCAAGCTTGGAACCATTCTACATAATAGATAAAAAGGATGAATGGGCACAAAACATAATAAGGCGGATAGTAGCAATAGAAAAACCAAAAAGTTGTAAAGTCTGCTCTAGGAATTTTCAATCAACTCTGTCATAAGCCTTTTCAAGGTCAATCTTAAAAGGTAGAGTGCCTTTCTTGGACTTGGTACATTTCATAAAATTCAAAACCTTTTGAGCAACGATAATGTTATCAGTGGTCCCTCTATTCGGAATAAAATCACCTTGCAACGGCCAACAATATCAATTAAAAAGGGACGCAGTATATCAACCAAGACATTGGTAATAATCTTATAACCCATGTTACATAAGCTGATAAATCAGAACTCTTTCAAACTAGTTGGAGCACTAACTTTCGGAATTAAAACAACTAAAGTTTTAAAATGGAGATATTGGTGGGAACACTCGAAAAAGCACTACTTACCGAAGTCATATATCTTTTTTTTACTATAGTATTCCTTGAAGAAGATGGCTTGAAATCCTCACAAAGAAAATAAAGAGTAAACAAAAAGACAAGAAATAAAATCGAATAATAAAAAGATACATTAAAATTGAAATAAAAACAAAAGGGTAGATTAAAATTGAATACAAAGAGAATCACTCTACTTTCTATCCAATTTCTTGATGCAACAAGAAAGGAACTCCTCAACCTAACTTGTCCGCACTATAGTTTGGGAATTGAATCGAAGGGATTTCTTAACCTTCTACCTAAATTCTCTGATACAACAAGAGAGGAACTCACTCAATCTCACTTGTCCACACCATGGTTTTATCACGAAACCAAAAAAGGAGGTGGTTTCACACCTCTAATCATTAAATGACAACTATAATAATTTATGAAGTATTTATAACCTCTTATTAGGTTCAAAATAAACAAAAAAACCATAAGCCCGTAATATAAGGTCCTAATTTAGTAACTGAATAAACAAAATTAAAATACATCAAACTAAATTGAAAATTCTAAAAATATAAATAATACTCGATATCTTCATACCACGAACATTTGAAGCACGTATCATTCTCCTCTTCTTAAAAAACTATTCGTCCTCGAATCTTGTCGTTGGAAAATTAGTGTATGAAAAGAACAAATATAAAGAAGATAATGTCTGTTTTTTTTTTTGCACCGTATATTTTTTTTAAATAATGAAATCAGCAAGATGATAAAATAATAATAATAAAACACAAATAAGGAAGACAAGGACGACAAGAACATAAAGAAGGACGTAAGTTACACTGGAACTCTATTTTTTTAGGACAGAAGAAGAAAAAATATAGATTAATAAGAATTATTCTAATACCTAAAATCTGATACCAAATGATAAAAAAATAAAGAATAAACAAAAACCAAGAAATAAAACCGAATAAAAATATACATTAAAATTGAAATAGAAAAAAAGGGGAATAGATTGAAATTAAATACAAAGAGAATCACTTTACTTTCTATCCAATTTCTTGACGCAACAAGAGATGGACTTACTCAACCTCACTTGTCCACACCATGATTTCATCATGAAACCAAAAGGGGGTTTTTACACCTCTAATCACTAAATGACGACTACAATAATTTATGAGGTATTTATAACCTCTTATTAGGTTTAAATAAAAAACCCTAAACTCACAACATAAAGCCCTAATAGAGTAACTAAATAAACAAAATCAAAACACATCAAACTAAATTGAGCATTCTAAAAATATAAATAATAACTTCTAAATAATATTTGATCTCTTCATATGATGAATATTTAAAACACGTATCAAATCCATCAGGTCCATGAGCTTTAAGATGACTCATACTGATCACGCTAATTTCACCTCTTCAAACCTTTCTGGAGTTGTCAAAGTGCACAAGCTTCATGAGGGAGAGAAGGCAAAGGATACTCACCCACGCTGTCTAGCACTACATCATCTGTGGAACAAAAAAGATTTTAAAAGAACGTCCTTACTTTTTTTTTGCAGGATATCTGCCTCCGTTGTCCAGGTTCCACCATTGATAAATAAGCCGTGAATTTTGTCATATTTCCATAATTGTATTCTTTAAGGAACTCTTTTTCCTTTACTCTGAGAGATAAAGTATCTGAATGCTCAAGCTTTTTTTTTTTTGAATGTCTTCAATCTGTTTTTTCAAATTTTTCTTCCTCACAAAGATATTATTAAAAGTCTATTGGTTGAATTTTAGAGAAGTCTTTTGCACATCAAGTAAACAATTAGTTATTCAAGGTGTGTTCCTTCTCCATGCCTATTGCACCACCTCCTTATAACTAGGATGAGTAGTCCAAACTTGTTGAAATTTGAAAGGTCTATTCCTTTTTGGTTGTGCCAAACCAAAGCATCTAAGAAGAATGGGATAATGATCTAAATAAAGTTTAGATAAATCTTTCAAATAAGCTTCTGAAAAATAGTACCTCTAAAAAAGGTTCAAAATAGCCATATCAAGTTTTTTGGTAATATTGTGGCCACCCTGACTTTTCTAATACCAAGTAAAACCTCTACCTGTACAAGACAAATAAATAAGATCACAATTGTCTAACGTGTCAGCAAAAACACCAGAATGAGTTTCATTAAAAATACCACATCTTACTTTCTGTGAAAGTAATATTTTATTAAAATCATCTATCAAAATCCAAGGACATTGATCAACAGAAGCTAGAGAAAAGAGGTGATCCTAAAGTAGAGTACAATTGGAATGTTGCGGACTCGCATACACTGTGCTGCACAACCATCTTTTACTACCCAACTGAACATCAACAGTAAGACATTGATAGAAGAACTCCACAATATTGCAGCTAACATTACTAGCAGATGAGAGGAACCAAATTATCCATTTATGGCCACATGTCTCGACATACGCACATACATCATGAAACCCCAACTTCTCCCAAAAGGACTTTAAAATAGAAAAAGGGACATGAGTCTCAACCAAAATAAAAAGCGACAAATGATATCTCTTAACTAGCTTTGTATAGTGAATCCTAGCTATTTTATTAGAGGCTCTCCTTACATTCCAAGCCAAGATGTTAAAATTTGTACTATCCAAAATAAGCATAAAAAGAAAAAAAGAGAAACCCGGTACCCGTTAATGAGTAACCGTCGTGATGTTGCGAGAAGTTCCATGATCACCCTGATTAGCATTGACTGCCTTCACACCAAATACACTCGCCTGAACTTCCTATTCCACTAGAATGAGTGAGCTCTACAATGTTGGAGGTCTTCTCCTCTTACGCTTATTCTATTGTTGGAAAGTTTCATTAACATTACGTGTCTTGATTTGCAGCCAACACTCTTAGAGAGCATTATTTTCTTGGACCCAGAAGAAGATAGTCTATTAGCTTCTCTCAGTTTTGGGCCAGTGTTAGGAAGGAATAGGCCTTTTTATTATACTACACCTGGCCCACTTTCACTTTTCCTCTATGGTGGATAATTTTTCATCCCGCCTCATCTACATGTGAAGATACGTTAATTTCCTTTACGTATTGATTTTTCTTCTCGTAATCTATTGAAATTGATTTCTCATTAATGACTCTAGGGTTCTTGCCAAATTCAGAAACATCTTGCGATTTTTCTGGATTCTCGTAATTCAAAATTTTCAGCGTTGGAGAACCTTTTTCTGGTTGCTATTTTTCAATAGCCATCGCCGAAGATGGATTGGTCTTGCTTTCATATTCTTTTCTTTTTGAACACTCTCTTGTTACATACTCGTAGCAATCACAGAGACCACAGACCAAGTACAAGGTATCATATGCAACATTATATTCAATCTCATCTACTATAATATTTTGCACTAGTGGTAAACCTAGATCAATCTGGACACAAGCATGAGTGTATTTACCTCTATCTGCTATTTTTGTTGCCAAATCGAACTTAATAGGATTACCAATGGCCGAACCTATCTTATTCATGGCCTTTTCATGATAATACATGATAGGTAGTCCTGAAATTCTAACCCATACCATAGTGAATCCAAAAGAACATTCACTCATTCTAAAGGAAGGACTCCATGGTTTTTAACCACTAAATAGTGTCTATTCACCATCCACGGGCCTCTCCAACAAAATTCTTTCTCGCTCTTATAGCTTGTCAAAATTTTTCAGAAAGTAGCCATGTCCCACGTCAAGAAGTTCATAGCCACACTTCAATCTCCAAACACTGCTAAGTTTGTATGACAAGGCCGTGTAACTTAAGTTCTTGTCCAGAACTTTAAGACTTATGGCATCCTTGTAAGACTGAGAAAGTCACTTTCCCTTCCTCCATAAAGGTAATACTAGGGGGAGAAGAGTCCCCCTGTTTTTTCTTTGGCTGATGCCAGGCGATCTCCATCAAGAATATCCAACGCTTCCAAAATAGTCGAAGAAAAAGCTCCCATTATTTCATTATTAAAGGATCAAACACTAACAAGTTTTTTCCTCCATGAATAACAAAGGGGCAGGTTAACATGAACACACGGTCCAGATTGTTTTATATTCCAATTACAATCTTTGTTATCACACACTAAAATCCTGTTTTGATTGAATATATTAAACCAATGACATGCTCCATTCCAACTAAAGCTGCAAAAGATTGATGTGTAAGATTTGGAATTAAACTGATAGCTTTGCTTTTGATGAAGAAAGTGTACTCCAAGATCGTTGAAATTTTGGGATTTGCAATGGACAGTAAGATCCAAATTCCCATCTAAAATATTTGTGATCTTCAAATCGGTGCTTCCATTGATGCCTAATGGTAGCACAATTAACTAAAATAAGAGAATATTTCTACCAATAATCAACATTGTTACTTAGTGTATTTATTTAATAATTTTTCAACCACCAATAATTGTAGCTAATGTAACAAATAGGAAGAAGTCAAGGCACGTTAAGGTTAACCAGGTTTCCTACGCAGAAAATAGTAATAACAATCATGCTTTAGAGCCACATATGTTGGAGGAGGAATTAGGTACAAATCAAGGACAGATGGCAAGTATAGGGGTAAATCAACGCCCAAGAAGAAGTGCAAGAGTGAGAGCTACTAATATGCAGTTAGAAGACTATGTTCGTTAGCGTGATGTGACAATTCTCATTCCTTTCTATTATTCTCATCCTCTTGCTAGCCTCTCTATTCTCTCTCCTTCTCTTCCCTTCTATTTTTCTTTCATGGAAATTTTTCTCTTATTTTACTTTTCCTAAATTCTACACAGGTTATTGAATGAGAATAGTGGAATTGTACTCTTGTGACATTCCACCACAATTTTTCTTATTATACTGATTCTGTTCTTTTTATACTGTTATATTGAGGCTTTGAGTCCTCCATAGTGTGTTATATTTGCTACTGTTATTCCATTCAATAAAATTCTTATTACGCCCTTTTGGTGCTTTCATTGCGACGGGGGGCATTGAGCCTTCACTTCGCAGCGAATATCAGGCTTGAGATCACTGATGAAGCAATCGCGAAGAGCCTCAGGTGGTTCAATACGTGAACAATTCACCAACGTCACAAATTCGGAATAATAGTCACCCACTAACCCAGATTGTTGCAGCTTGAAGAGAAGCTCCCGTGGTGATTTATAGAGAGACAGACCAAATTCAATTTCTATTACTCGTTTCAATTGATCCCACAAACAAAATTGAGTAGTGCGATGAGACATTTGAAACCAAGGAACTGCCGGTCCCGTCATATGGATCCCAGCTAGACCAAGCTTCTCCTCCTCAGGCACCCGAAAAAAATCGAAGTATTAGTCCATCGAGAAGATCCAGCCGAGCGCATCACCACCATCAAATTTTGGTAAATCTAAATTCACCCTTCGTTGAGGATGACCATATCGAGGTTGGAGATCACCTTCAGAATTTGACCTATGCGTAGGCTCACGCGATGGAGAACGGCTATGAGTTCTGGACCGAGCGAGCTGAGTAATAGAGTGTTGAATCGCGTCAAACTTTATATTCGTAGCCTCAGAAGTTCTGGCAGTAGCTTTTTGCGATGCAGGGCACGACGTTTGCCATGAGTTCTGCCTAACAACCTCAAACGGATGGTCAAAGTGAAGCGCTGAATAAGACTCTGAAAATGTATCTCCATTGCTTCTGCTTTGATACTCCTAGGAAGTGGCTCGAGATGCTTCCATGAGCGCAACTCTGGTATAACACTTCATGGCACCAGAGTATTAAGATGTCTCCTTTTTAAGGCCTTATACGGTAGGGAACCACCGTCCTTGGTTAAGTATGAATTCTGCCCAGATGATGAAACGCCTCTTCAAGACATGCTGCTAACAAGGGATCAGATCTTAGAGAAGCTAAAGCGTAACATGGCTCGCTCCCAACAATTCATGAAACGCTTTACAGACAAGCAGCGGCATTTGGTGAAATTTGAAGAGGGTGATTTCATGTTGGTGAAACTTCAACCTTATAGACAACATTCACTTGCTTTGACGAAGCATCAAAAGTTGGCAATGCGCTATTTCGGGCCATTTAAGATCTGTCATAAACTTAGTGCCGTGGCTTATAAATTGGCATTGCCTCCTGAAGCCAAGATTCATAATGTGTTTCACATATCAACTTTAAAGAAGTTTAGGACTGAGAAGGTTGACCATTATCTTCCCCTGCCTCTATCCACAAACGAGTTGGGACCTTTATTGGAACCGTAAGAGATTCTAGGTACAAGAATAGTCATCAAAGATGGTAAAGAGATTCTTTAAGTGCGGGTCAAATGGGATCAGGGACCGAGTGCCGACACTTCGTGGGAGAGTGCTAATGTTCTGTGCCATACTTATCCTGGTTTCAACCTTGAGGCCAAGGTTGTTGTTAATGAGCGAGGTAATATAAAAATAGGAAGAAGCCAAGGCATGCTGAGGTTAACTAGGCTGCCTATGCAAAAATAGTAATAACAATCATGCTTTAGAGCCACATATGTTAGAGGAGGAATTAGGTACAAGCCAAGGACAGATGGCAAGCATAGGAATAAATCAATGCCCAAAAAGAAGTGCAAGAGTGAGAGCTACTAATAGACGGTTAGAGGACTACGTTTGTTAGCGTGATGTGGTAATTTTCATTCCTTTCTATTATTCTCATCTTTTTCCTAGCCTCTCTATTTTCTCTTCTTATCTTCCTTTTTTTTTTCTGTCATAAAAATTTTTTTCTGATTTTATTTTTTTCAAATTCTGCACAAATCAGTGGATAAAGATCATAAAATTGTACTCTTGTGATGTTCCACCACAATTTTTCTTCTCCTCCTTTTTATACTGATTCTGTTCTTTTTATACTATTATATTAAAACTTTGAGTTCTCCATAATATATTATACTTGCTATTATTATTCCATTCAATAAAATTCATATTACACCCTTCCAACTAATTAGCTATATATATTATATAGAGGGTTGAAAGCCAAATAGCTAAGAATCACGGTTAAGGTAGGTTGCACAAATGCAAATACGTGATTATAATTTTCACATTTTAAGGGGGAAATAATTTAAAGGAGAATTAAAAATATACCTTTTTCTATCAATGGCCCCACAAGTATTTGAAATAAGAAATTAAACAAGTGTAGAATCCATCTGATTACTTAATTAGTCTCTTACCAAAATGTGCCACGTTAAGTTTCAAGCCAAATAGATTGGTCGAATAATTAGTTCATTCGTACATTTAAAAAAAAATAATTAAAAAATTTAAATTTATTTTATATATGTAATAATTTATTGGCCTACAATAAATTTTTAAATAAAATTTAATTTATGATAAATTAATCCTTAACTTGTGAAATTAAAAAATATTGTAAGAAATAAAAAAATTCCAAAGCATACTTATCAAAATTTGTGTATTAATTAGCCAATAAATTTTTATATACATAATACAAGATTTAAATTTCTAACATTTATTTAAATAGATTAATAAACTAATTACTAGACTAATCCAATTTGATTTAATCAACTTTCTTATTTGATTGTACAAAATCTCTAATTGTTTAGATTTCCATTTTAATTCTGATATATCGGTTAGATTCTTCATTTGATTTTATAAAATCTCAAATTTATTATATTTTTATTTTTTAATTTCAATTATACATTGTAAATTTGTAACTGATATTTTTCTTAAATGGATGTGTAATAGAGAATCAATTCGAATAATCATTAATTTATTATTATTATTGTATTATTTTATAACAGATTGTATTTTAGTAGTAAATATGTTGACGTAATATATTTTGGTTCTAATAGAATTATTTTTTCCTTCTGTTTTTTATTTTTGAAAAGTATTAATTTAAAATAATTATATTTGTTAGAAAATATAAATATAAATAAGTTATAATTTATTTCATAAATTGAAGTTCCTTATTTTATTATAAGTAATTAAATTAATTTTTGTAACTATTTGAGTTTAATTAAATTCAGATTCTAATATATATTTTTATTATAATAAAATATTTTTTATAATTAAAACTTTAATTTTATTAATTTAAGTATTTGATATTTTTTAATTTAAAAATATCGTTTAGTTAATAATATTATTATCGAGCTCAATATCCGTCGATATGAGTAAATATCGGTACTCTTCGATGTACTTAGCTTTACTAATGTTTCATTGTATATCTTTTATTGTCATATTGCTAATGTCATTTATACTAGTAATTCATATATATTATTATTTGTGTTTTAATATATCCAATTTTTATAGTTATCCATTTAACATATTTATAACTTGAATGACTGACTCAACAGTTTAAGAAAGTGACATTCAACCTCTTGACACCTAACCATTCATTAATCATCATCACCAATGTCTCATAATCTCTCCTTCACGTTACAAGAAGAGAGAAAAGTGAGAAATGGACCGTGAGTGAGAAAGAGAATCCATGGCACCTTTTGACTTCGATTTTTTACGATCCATAATTCCAATAAAAAATCTAATCCGATAAAATTGTTTGTATTCTCCTTCTCTACACGTTGGCGTTACTTTTGATCGGTGGAAATTGACGGTGACGTAACTTCCTTACCCCTTGAGTTCGGCCAACTAAAGTTCTAGGAGGCACAGACGATTCCTGACGTTTTTTTTTAGCAGCTCGGTCAGAAAATTTTTCCGGAGGTCCCGTTAGTTTGATTTTGTACGGAGGTAGGTTTTAGTAATTTATCATCGGTTAAATTGGTGCTAGATAAGTGAATTGATGTTGTGATTGATTGTTGATTGAATTTAACTGAATTTATGTTAAATTTTTGTGATATATTGATATTTGTGATTAGTTTGGGATTTGGTTAGTTTAAATGCAGCCAAGAACCGAATTATTTTGATGAATTCGGGACTGAAATGTTATTGGTGATCAAGTAGAATTAGTGAAATTTGATGATGGCATTGAAATTTAATAAGAAATGGTTTGATGAATTGATAATATAATTTAAGATATGAAAATGATTTGATTTTGGAGGCGGTTTGATTTGTAATTTGTTTGATTTTATAAATGTTTTGATATTAGAAATGGTTTTGATTTATTGGAAATGATTTGAAAGAGTTTGAGAAATAGTTAGGATGAGACCCAAAAAGGGTGGCAAAGTCCACAGTTTTAGGGGAGATGTTGTCGAAGTTTTGTTATAAAATTTAAGACTTTGTTTGAAATGTTATTTAGAAAAAGATTGGATTTGAGAAGCTATATTGTTTAACTGATTAAGAAAATACTTATGTTTCGAGTTTAATTCATTTAAGAAAAGTATATGTTTTGAATTCGATTTATTTTGAAAAGAATTATTTTACGACTTTAAATTATTTAGAAAAAAAAGAGTATTATGTTTTAAAGTTGACTTAAATATAAAAAGAGCTTATGTTTTGAATTTGACTTAAGAATTTTATTTGGAGGAGTTTTAGTGGAATTTAAAAGTAATTAAATTTCGATTGAATGGTTTCATTTTGCGACGTCTTGGAAAAAGTTAAAGAATTAGTTTTAAGGATGAAATTGGGATTAGTTTTAGTTTTGAAATTGGTTCGGAACTTCTAATTTGTATGATTTGATTTTGATTTGATTTAGAAATTTTATTTAATTAAATTTAGTTTAAGAAAACAATGATTGTTAAGGATTTATAATGAACTCAAGAAAATGAGATTGGTTGTCGCTCCCCTAAAGTCTAGAGGCCTTGCTGACGGGTTTAACTGATAAATAGTTTTCCTTTGTCTTTTAAAAGAAGAATTGGTTTAAGTGAAATTATTTTAAAAGGTTTTAGAGAATGTCACAAAGAGCTGATTTTGGTTTTAAAAGAAAGAAAGAATGAAAAGAAAAGGAGAGAAGTAGAGATGATTGCTTACCTACTAAAAACGAGCAGAGATATGATTGTGAGTCTACCGAAATTTACTTTCCAGAGATACATCAGCCAATCTAGGAGATGGTCGTACCTGTAAGACAGAGGTTGCTTATAAAGGTTATCGCTACATACATTGGCTAGAGAGAGCCTCACCTGTAAGACAGAGGTTGCTTACAGAGGTTATGTTTGCATACATCGACTCAAGAAAGTCGCACCTATAAGATAGAGGTTGCTTACAGAGGTTATGGCACTGGAAACCAAACTCAAACAAAGGTTGCTGAGTTATGTCGGGAGCGGGTAGAAACTGACAGATGAGCTCATTACCTGCACTAGGGATAGATATGCATCATACTTGTTTGCGCATATTTGTTGTGAGTGTATTTTCTGTGATTGTGGGTGTGCTGAATGATTGTTTGAATTCTGTGTTCTTTAATTATTGAATTAGATGGTACCTTGTTGATTGTTATTGCTGACCAAGTATATATAAAATAAACTTAACTCCTCACTCTGACCCTACTAAGAACTCCCCAATTCTTACCCCCTATCTCCACCCGTTTTAGCTATAGATGCGAAGGCTTAGTGTGAAACTACAAGAACGTAGAGGATTCTGTTTACAAGTTGAGTTGTTAGATTTTATTTTTCCCTCGTCGTTTATTCTTTTAGTTTTTTTGAGGGATAGGACTCGTATTTTGAAAATCTTGAAATAATTCTATGTATATAATGCTATATATATTAGTAAGAGTTTTCTTAGTAAGAGTTTCAGTTCGTATTTGTGAATGTAAGACCCAGAACTTTTGAAAAGTCTTAATATGATCAAGTCTCAAAAGCATATAGTTATTTATAATCTTAATTTCAGAAATTTCTTTATTAAAGAAAATTAGAGTAAGTCTTGATTTATTGGATTTGAAATGAATTGAGATTATTATCCAATTTTATAATTATTGGATTATTTTCTATATTCAGATTATAAAGTTGGCAGTTATGAAATAACAGGGGTTTTGCATGAGTTGGACTAAGTAATTAATATTTTAAATATTAATACTGCTATTTTGAAAAATGAAGAAATTAAGTATATTATTTTTAATTATTTGGTTGGGAGATTTTATTAAAAATAATTTGTAAAATTGATGAGCAAATAATATTTTTATACATTAATTTTGTTGGATTAAAATTATTTCTAATTACTATATTATCCCAACTTTTATTTGAAATTACAAACTAATCCTATTACCCTAATTTTGTTAAAATTACCGAATTGACCCTTACCTTAATTTTGGCATACCCTCCCTCCATTCTCCCTTCAGTGCTGTGCAGCCTCCAAACCCCTTCTTCACTATCTTTGCTGCGTAGCCATATCCTAAGCACACCCACCCGATTCCTAAATCAAAGGAAAAAGAATGAAAATGGAAAGAAAAGGGGGACCGAGCCAGAAGAACGAAGCAGAGAGGGAAAGGGGGGACTGAGTCGCGGCGGAGGAGAGGAGGAGGGAGCTCGCCGTCGCACCGCCACGTCGCCACCGCCGAAGCTTCCTGTGACGCCTGTCAAACCATCACCGCCACTGTGCCATGGAGAAGAGAGAGTGACGCGAAGGAGGGAGATGAGGCCCCATTGCCGTCGCGCTCTGCCGCACGCGAGGAGCGCCGCCGTTGAAGCCGTGCCTTTCATCTCTGCCCAGTCGCGACTCTGCCATCCTGAGCCACCGTGGGTCCATTGTCGCCGAGCTCAACGGAGGAAGGGAGAACGACATTGGGTTTGAGAGAGAGACAGAGGTGGTATGGCACAAGGGAGGGGGCGAGCCATCCGCGTTGCTGTTCGCGCCACTGCTACTGAGCTGCCACCGCCGTTCCGACGTCACCGTCAAAGGGGTTCTTCCAGGAGAGAGGAGACCGGCGTGCGTGAAGAAGGGGAGAGGTCCGAGGCTGAGATGGTTCCCGTCACTTCCGTCTGCCTCTGTCACTACCGACCTGCTGCTCCGCGGTGCTTGGCTGGCGCTTCTAATACTGTCACCGGAGTTCTGAGGCCACCGGAACCACTGCCGGAGCTTCTGGCTACTTTTGTCGTCGCCGGAAAATCCTGTCGGTAAGGGTCTTATCATTAGCTTCTGTCTTTTTTGAATTCCGAGGATACTATGGTCACTGCCTATTGGTTTCAGTCGTCGTGATTGGAATTCGTCACCGCTGCCGCTTGAGGTGGCTGCCGGGCTACCGCCGAGCCAGTTTGGAGATTGCCGCTGTGTCGGTTCAGCCGTTCCTCCTTCGGTTCGGTAAGCATTTTCGATTTGAAAGTCCTTTAGTTACTGTTCTGTTATCATACGCTGAGGTTTGTGGCGTTAATTGCTATAAGTTTGAGTTTCGGTTGTTGAATGTTGTGATTAGAGTTGTTGAGATTGTGGAGGAAGCAAGTGGAGCCGAGTTGTTGGTTGCCGTCATTTCGGATTGAGGCGGAAAGGACTCCGTGAGACGTTTGGGTTATAGATTTGCGTTTTGAGGTAGGGGCGCTTTCCGAAAACTATATTTTATATTGGAATTATTACATATGGATACTGATGTGAGAAAATGTGTATTTGGTGATTGTATCGGGCTTATGTATTATTTGATTGTCTCAAAAGATTATGAATATTTGTTTGGCTGAATTTGTTGTGCGACTTTGTGAAATAGAATGTTTGAAGTTGATTCTTTAAAGATTTGAAATTTGAGTTAATCCATTGGGGATTGATTTAAGCTGAGTTGACTCTCTTGATAATGTGAAAGATAGAATACTCTTTGAAATTCAGCCGTTTTGCTTTAATTGATTTGGTTTTGATAAATGATTTGTTACCGAATCGTTTTTTTAAAGCTTTGGAAATGAGTTAAATATGTTGATATTGATTTGATTTTGAAATGGTTTCATTGAGATATGAAAATGAGATGATTGTTGGATTTAGCTTGCTTTTGAATTGATTTTTGGTTTTGAGCTGTTGAAAAGGATTGTGGAACGGTTTAGAGGGGACCCGAACCGGGTGGTAAAGTCCAAGTTTTAGGAGAGATGTTGTCGAAATTTCTATAAAATCCGAGTCTTTATTTGAAATGTTATATGGGAAAATTATGAGTTTAATGTCTTTCCTATTTACCTGGAGGATTGTGAATTCAGGGCTTCTTTTATTATTTTTACTTAGAACATTATGAAAGCGATGAAGCTACGCTTTGAAAGAATTATTGAAAAGAGAATTATGATTCTCCTTATTTTCCAAGATAAAAATAGTATGTCTTTGGGTGCAAGTCATTCGAAAGAGAATTTTGCTTGAGGCTATTTTAAAAGGTAAAATGGGTTTATGTTTTTCTCTATTAAACATAAAGATTGCCCCTTAGAAGAGTTTTCGTGATTTTAAAAGAATTTGGATTTCGATTGGTGAACCTTATTATTCTGACGTTTTAACTAAGCTTCAGAGTATCTTTTGAACTCTAGTTTAACACAACAAAAATGATTCTCTTAGTAGTTTGAAATGCTTCAGATTTAATCGTGGAATAGAAGCCGGTTTTATTTAAGTAAAGGAAATGGCTTTGAAAGGAGTAATTGATTACATGACTCGGTTTGGCTTAGATCTTATTTTGTTTCTCAAATCAAAAAGCCAAAGATTTAATGATTTTAAATGAATTTGACAAAATGGGTTATGTTACTCTCCCCTAAAGACTTGGGACTCTACCGAAGAATTTTTGTTATAAAATCCCGTTATTGGATGGATGATTTTGAATGTTTTAAAATAAATCCTTAACTTGCCATGGTTTTAGAAGTTTTGGAAAGAGGATGCCGAGAGTGACTTTATTTTAAAAAGGGGAACTCACTTTGAGTAAATTTGGCTTATGAGCCTGAGATGATTTGAGAAATGAGATCTTTAAAGCCAAAGCTGAAAAGAGTTGAAATTTGATTTCAAAGTGAAATGAGTTAAGAAGAAGTGATTTATGGCTTAAATGCCGATTTGATGAATTTGATGATGTTGACTAGTGCAAGTGCTATTTTGTTATGAGCCGGAATGGCTGTGTATGATATTGATTTATGGCTGATTGCCAAATGAGTTATGAGCCGTATGACTGACTATGAATTATGAATTTAAGCCGGATGGTTGAGATGGATATTGATCCATGGCTAAGAAGGAATGCATGTATGCTACTGAATGAATTGTGAATTTAAGCCGGATGGCTGAGATGAATGTTGTATGTGAGTATGTTTGTGTTTTCTCTCTGGTTGTAAGGGTGACAGGGCACCGATACTCTCTAATGGCGACAGGGTGCAGATACCCTCTAATGGTGACAGAGCGCATATACCCTCTAATGGTGACAGGGCACATATTTCCTCTAATGATATTAACGCGCAACAGAGAGACTGTGCCCGGGTTAGCTACCGGACACGTCGAGTTGGCTTGATAACCGACAGATGATATTATCAGCCACTAGAAACAGGAATGCATCATATGCATCTATGTGACATTGTTTGGGTATGCATATTGTACTTGGTTTGCCTATGTGATTAACTGCTAATTGTTCTACTTGCTGTAACTGTTTGTTTGTGTTTGAACCTTCCTACTTGTGTTTGCGACTGAAACTCTGTTGGATTGTTTGGACCTAGGGCCGTCGTTGAAATGAGATGGACCGATGGTTAGTTTCGGTTGTGTTTCTGGTTTGGAGAAATATGAAAGGCTATTTTGGTTCAGCATAGATAAATCTTTTTGAAAAGCTTTTGAGTTTTAAGAACTGAACAGTTCCTCTTTTAGAAAAGATTTCCAACTTTACTTTTATTGTAAACCGTTGTTTTTGAAAAGAGGCATAAGACGGTTATTAATCACTGGTACGGTTTATCTTCATGTATCCTATTACAGTAATTCCCAAAACTCCTCTACTGAGAACCCTTTAGAGGATGATGTTCTCACCCCCTACATTTTTTCCCTTTCAGGATATGGGCGTTGAAGTCTCGAAGAGTTTATTTAGTTGTTGTTAAAATGCTCTGTATTGCTTTAGATTATTTATTGTACCATCGCCTTTATCTTGATGTATTCTGTAAGAGAGATAGGAATTGTATTGGGTAATGCTTGTAATATTTACATATATTTGGGAGCGATATTGCGGTAAAAAGTTTTAAACAGGCTCATATTTTTAGTATTAAATAGTATAAGTGTCGTTGTAATGTCCAAACTATCAGAGTCATGCAGTCGGAAGCTTGAGCTTTGGTAGTTAGGGTGTTACAGCGAATGCTCAATATTAAATAAATATAGTATATAATTAAAGAAATAAAAATAAGTAGTACTCAAACTTTTAGTACGATTATGAGATGTTAAAAATTAGGGTGTTACAGTATTTATTTAATAATTAATTATGATAAAATTTATTAATAATCATAATAGTTTATATCATATCTTTTTAATAATTACAAAGATTCTTTCATATATCTCTTCAAGTATTTTATAGAATTTCATATACCGTTCATGAGTATAAGTTTTAGAATCAATTTTTTTTTGTTTTATATTTGAATTTTATCATTCTTTTATTAAATCTAACCTTACTTTTATTCTTTTAATTATATAAGGAATGTTCTAACTCAATGTTTTTGTCCTTATTAATTATATAGATATAAGAATTCAACGCAATAGAGGGCGCAAACTTCATTTTGCTGAAAAATGATTGAATATTCTTGTACGAATTTTACATATTCAATCTGATCAAACTATTTTTATTAGTTGTTATTATGAAAATAATTCTAATAAATATGCATCTAAGGTTTAGAATTAAATACCATAAATATTATTTAAATAATTTAATTATAATATTAGGATTTAATTAGTTTATTTTTAAAGGAATTTTTTATTGAAAGCTATTTTTAATTTGATTTATCAAACATAAATAATACCATTTTTAAAAAGTCATATTTTAAAAATTAACTTTTATAAGATACTTTTAAAAAGTAAAAATTTTACCAAATTAAATCTAAATATCTAATTAAATTTTTAATTGTGATTACTTTTAATTTATGGTCAAATATTTCATTAATTTTAATATTTTTTATATTGATAATTACTTAATTATAAAATCAAAAGCAATGTAAGGACCAATTGAAAGAAAAAAGTATAGGGACCTAATTGCGAAAATTCGTGTTACATTATATCGATAAGTTTGTGTTATGTACAAAACTTTGTGTGCTATACATAAAAAATTATTGTGATATATCAATAAGTTTTTATATTTTTCAACAAAAATTTGTGTGCTGCCAGCGACGGATCCAGAAAATTTTAGGAGTGGGGGTAAAAATATATATACTAAAATAAAATTTGTTAAATATTATTAAGTATATGAAAATATAAAAATTTAAAAGAGTTAGTGAACACTTTCATTCTTAAAATACTATTCATTATATGTAATTTATAAAAAAAATATTTTTTATTTCTAAAACATACACTTAAAATATTTTAATTAAATTATAAATAACTTATTATCCTAACTATTTTTTTTGTACACATTTAATAATAAAAGACTGAATTAATAATCAATTAATACATTAACACCTAATGATACACTAATATTTATAATTTGAAACTAGAATCATATATAAATACTAGACAAATTAAATCTGTATATGAAAAGTATGTTTATATAAAATAATTGAAACATAATTTATAATTTTTTCTTTCTTTTTAAAATAATTAAATTTGTTATATATTTTTTAATTTAATTTTGATATAATATTAGATGAAAAATTTTACGCATCTCCATTTGTTATAATATTTATGGTATTAAAAACGTTTTTAACTAAAAATCTATTACAAGCAAAATTATTTACGAATTAAAATAAAAATATTATATAATTTTAAAAAGTTAAAATAAAAAATACCATATATTTTAAATAAGAATATAATTAATAAATTTTTTATTTCAACTCATTTTTAAAAGAAAAACACTAATAATTTCAGTAATTATTTAATTACTTAATTTCAAAAAATATATTATCACTATTTATTATTTTTTTATTGAGTTGATTTAGTTATTTATTTAGAATTTTGATATTAAATTAAATTTAACAAGATAAACATGTTAAGTTTAATAAAACAATTTTTTTAACATGAAACTAAAAGAATATTATAATTTATTATGGGACAAAAACAATATAAAAATGAAGACAAACATTTATATTCATATATAATCATTTGCTTTGCAAAATTTTAATGGGGCAAATGCTCCCTTAGATTTCAACCTGGGTCCGTCCCTGTATGCTGCAGAAAGCGTAGAATAGAAGAAATGATACGTATGTGTAACGTATCTCCGAAATTTTTTTTTTCTTACTAGACTTGCTCCAACTTAATTAAACTTGGTTATAAAATACTTATACATATAGTATCATTTTATTATTAAAGTTTAAGCCTGTGTATTAATGTTTTAAATATATTAATAGTAACAACCTATATGATTATATTATTACGAAAAAGATAATATTTTAATGTATTATTAATTTAAATTATATTATAATTATACATAATTATTTATTCTTAAATTAAAAAATCAAATTACTATATCATTATTAATGATTCATTTTCTAATTTTAATAGCACTATAATTGAATGTGTATATTCAAATTAAGGGATAAATATGTTAGCTTATTAAAAAAACTTAGATTGAATATTGAGAATAAAATAATATTTCAATTTTTTTCATTGTTGAAAATTCTATTACTAGTTTATTTTATTTTGTTACTTTAAGATTTTGTTTTTGGTATTTTGGATATGATTTTGTTTTGCTAATCTTTATCATATCATTAATTATATTTTTATTAAAAGCATTGTATTTATTGAAGGAACATATATAGTAATATATGATTTTGAAAAAGAAAATCCATTATGTTAGTCTATTAAACAAAATTTTTATAACTTGAACTTTTTATAATAAAGTAATATTTCAAATTTTTCACCATATATATAATAAATCTCTACCAAAATAATTAATAAGAAATATCAAGAACAACATTATTTATTTATTTATTAATGTATTTTTATTTCACTATACATATTATTAGTTCCATACATATAATATATGGATTTTATTCCATTTGTACATTAATATATATTAGTATACCATGTATGGATTTCATTCCATACTTATACAGTATATATTTTACCATGTACTGCATATACAATATGATATAAAAGATCAAACACTAACAATTTGACTTCCATGGTAAGCAAGGGGTTTTCTGTTCTGGCAAGCATGGTCCATCTTGCTTAATATCCCTATTGCAAGTCCTGCCGTCACATCCAAAATCTCTATCTTGATCGAATATATCAAACCGATGACAAGCTCCCTGCCAACTGAAAGTGCAAAAAAATAATGTAGAGCCCCTAACAACAATAGATTGAAAACTAAAGCTATAGCTTTGTTTTGGATGGAGAAGGTGTTCTCCAAGATCATCGTTTTTGGATTTGCAATGAACAGTGAGATCTAAATTGCCAGCTAAAGAATTTGTGATCACCACAGTTGTTTTTCCGTGGGTAGTTAATGGTAGTACAATTAACAAAAATAAGAAAATATTTCTAGCAACAATCGACATTATTACTACTCACTTAGAAATTAAAATGTTTCACACAATGGCGTATATATTTTTCAACCACGAACAGTAGCTATATATATAGGGGTGAGAGTCAAATAAGATAAGAACGACTATGAAATGTTACATAAATTCAAATATACACAGGTTTAAACATGTTCGAACTTTTTCATACAGAATTGATATTTTCTATCAATGGCCACGAGTATTTGAAGTAAGAAACTAAGTTGTCTTACTATATAATTTTTGACCTTATTTCCCATAAAGAAAAACATTAGTGCATGGATTCTCAATAGCCGCCACTTAATGAAGTTATCCATTGTGTCTTTGGCTGAAGGTAGCATATCTTCTATTGTAATTAATGTATATGCATCTGTGCGATGTATGAAATATTTTTATTTTTTTGTATTTATGTTTAAAATATATATTTTTTTTAAATTTGTCATGAACATATTTAATTTATGTAAAATAATTTTATATTTTTTATTATCTATGGTAGAAAATAGAAAACTCATAGAAAATAATAATAATATTGTTTTGAGTAGTAGCTAAAAATTAATGATATATTCTTAAATATAATAACAAATAATTCTCTAATTATAAAAATAAAAAATATATCAAGACATTAATATATTTATAAAAAATTGTGAACTATATGTCTTAGATACATTACAAAACTTTATCTCGTTAGAATAATTATCTTCTAAATACGTCACCTCAAACATTACCCAATTCATGATACAATAATAATTTGATTATTTAATATAAAAAAAATTATGTATGATTGTAATAAATTAAAATATTGTCTTTCTTTTAATAATATAATCATATACTCTACTTCGATTAATTGATTTAAAATATTAATAAACGAATCGTTACCTTAATCATATATAAATCTTACCGTTCGCACACTAATATATTGATATACATGTTCTTAATTTATATAATATATTAATATATGTTTAGTATTATTTCAAACATTTTCTTACTCTCAAAATTCAAATGAATAATTTTATTTAAAAGTTTATAATTACATTTATTATATGGTCCAAATTCTTAGGTTTCAATTGATTAAAGAGTTTAATTGTTCAATACTAATAATTTAAAAGTGTCATAAAAATTGTGAAAATAGTGAATACAAATGATTTTTAATTAATTCTGATCTTTTTGCATCCATTCATTACAATCATAAACCTAATTATCAAGTTTAATTGATATTAAATTAGAATATTATTTATTTTATTATCATATATTAATTGTACATTTAGACTCCTAGCTAGAACAGCTGTTATAGGTATAAGAAAATAAAAGAAAGAAATCAAAATAAAATTATACCAATATATCAGAAAATAAAATCTCAAACTAATTTTCTAAAATAAATTAATTACGAGATTTTTAACCAAAAAAAATAAAAAATTTTATTTTATTATCAAATTTCAATTTGAAAATTCTGTTTAAGAGATTAATATATTTATCCCTTATTAATTTAAGTATATGTATTTAATTATAATGTTTTAAAGTTAAAGAAAAAATATTAATTAATGATATAATAATTTTATTCTCTAATTTAATAATAAATAATTATATATTATTGTAGTATAATTTATATAATTTAAATTTCGTGTAACTAATAATAAATTAGAATATTATATTTCTCCTAATAATATAATCATGTATATTTCTATTATTAATTGATTTAAAGAATTATCACGCACATTCTAACTTTAATAATATATAAATATTTTTTTTTCATAATCATATATTAATATACAGGTTTTCTTTTATAAGTATAATGCTTTTAAGATTGAGAAAGAAATTATTAATTAATGACATAACAAAAAATATCAAAATAAAATCACACTCAATACATTAGAAAATAAAATCTTGAATAACTACCTATACAAACTAACCAAAGAATTTTCAATAATAAAAAAATTTAAAATATTATTTTTTTCTCAATATTCGATTTAAAAATTATGTTTACTAGACTAACATATTTAGCCCTCAATTAGAGTCTATATATTTAAAATAAAAAATAAATTATTAGTTAATTATAGTAATTTCATTTTCTAATTTAAGAACAAATAAAAATTATATACATATATATGAATTACAATACTAGCTATTACTGCATGAATTAAATAATTTAGTTAAGTATATATATATGATGAACATGATGATCAAGTAGTCTAAGTTGTTGTACATCATTGTTGTAGATTTTTTTCATCGTAAAACCTATGTTGCTGTGTATTTTATATGACATCATTTCCCTCCTCTTTCACATTAACACTATGTTTTACGACAAAAATCTTTCACAATAATTACAACAAACTTAAATTTCAAACTTTTTTCCCCCAAAATCTCACCTTGTTTTTTGGGTTTTTATGCATAAAAATTAAATTTAATTTTAAAATATTATCAATACAAAATAATTTTATACTTATATTTAATTATATAATATGTAAAATTAATTATCTTACATTGATCACTTAAACAGTCGTTCAAAATAATAAATATAATTAAACAAAAATTATACCATTCCTATACTAAAATTAAACTAAAAAAATTACTGCATAAAATAATAAAGGTAAATAAAAAAAGAAATTTGGTATATTTATTTCATAGGCATGCTCTCGAATCTAACGAATGAACTTTGACGAATTTAGCATTCTTTTTAGAGGTGTTTTTTTAGTTCAAGCCTCCAATGTTTTTTTTTTTGGTATAATCCAATATTTATATTTTTTTATGATTAT
>NC_029775.3:105650676-105650932 GCF_000817695.3 Arachis duranensis
TTTTATTTTCAATATTAGAATATGAAAAAAAAGAAAGGTATAGAAAAAGGTAAAGAATGAGGAAGCTAGCTAATAAGGTTGATATTGAAGTATGAATCGAAGTAATAATAATAATAGCCGTCCATTTCTTTATGTATGTATGGGAAAAAGTTGATTGAGACAATAATAATAAAAGAGTAGTTCTTCTTCCCATTATTGTCTCAAACGGCTATTATTATTATTATTATTACTTCCATTCATACTTCAATATTAACCT
>NC_029775.3:105651015-105684465 GCF_000817695.3 Arachis duranensis
ACTAATATTTTTTTAATAATTCAATAAAAAAATTTGAATTTACAATTTAATTATAAAGGCATTTTAGTTTGTTTAAAACTTACAATTTATAATTTTTAAAATAATTAAATATTTTTTATTATGAAAAAATATTTCAATCTCTTCATATTAATTCTAAAAAAATATTTTTGTCTTTTAAAGATTAAGTATATAAATATTTTAGTCTTTTTTATATTAGATACATATTCTAATTTTTAATATAATCAAACAATTTTAATTAACCCTAAAAAGATAATTTAGTATCTTTTTTCTAATAATGGGTATTTTAGTATTTTAAATATGAATTACAAGAGTATTTTTCTTTTTTTAATCATATTCAAATTTTTAATTTCTAATACAGTTAAACAAAATGAATTAATCGTATCATGGTATTTTAGATTTTTTTTTTAAATTAACCTTTAAGGATTAGTTTGTTCTTTCGAACATTAATTATAAAGATATTTTAGTCTGTTAAAAAATTAAAGTTTATAATTTCTAATATAATTAAAGAAGTTTTATTATAAAAAAGGCATTTAATAATTTGAAATTAATCATAAAAATTTGTTTTAGTCTTTTAAAAGTTAGAGAAAAGGACAATTTAGTCCCTGACCTTTTAACCCGCGGACATTTTCGTCCCTGAACATTGGAAAATACATTTAAATCCCTGACGTTCCTTAAAATAAGACCGATCAGTCCCCCCGTCCATGAGCCACCCTCAGAACGGACGGAAAACGCTGAGCTGGCTCCCCCTATGCTGACATGGCTCATCGGCGTGCCCACGTGGCAAGTAAGTGGGTTGGAGGTTTTGAAAACGGGACACATTAGTCCCTCTAACACAATACGACGCCGTTCTGATGCCTGCCCCTTATTTACATTATCGTTCCTTTCCCTGTGTGCAATCCCTATTACACCCACAGAGCTTTTACAGAATTACACAAAACCCTAAGGAAGATTGGAGATCAAAGACGGGATTACTCTGTTTCTTCCTCCAAAAAAACCACCGTCCCAACGGAAAAGGTTCCGGTGTGTATTCGGTGTGAATCCAGTCTGAGTTGCCGTCTTCATTACAGAAGGTAAGAATCAGTAGTATTGCTTAGTGAGTTGATTGTGTAGTTCAATTGTTATGAAAGTATGAACTGTTGTACGTGCATGGTGATAGTAATGGTATAAACTGTATGTGCGTTGTAACAGTGAATTTGATTCAATGTTAGGGCAAAGAAAAGTTCTTGGATGATTTCTGTTTCTATTTTTTTGTAGGAGATTGATGTATGAGTGTCTAGTTAGTTGAGCGTTGATTTCTGTTTTTTTTCTCCAGATGGTAGATGTGTTTGTGGTGCCCGTTTTCTACCATGGAGGTAGTTTTGTCAGAAAAAGTAATGGTTCCCTTGTTTATGAAAATGGAAAGGTAGAGAAATTTCCCGAAATGGACCTGGATTATGTGAATTTTGGGGACTTGATCACACTTTTTAAAGGCTTGGGGTACCATTCGTACAGGGCAGTTTATTTGTATGATCCAATGAGTGATGACATTGAGTCAGGGCTACACAGTTTGACAGGGGATGCAGGGATCAATGCCATGCGAGAGAACATAATGAAGAATACAAAGAAGAATGAGTTTTACCTGTACTTTGACCACCCTGTTGATAAGCCTGATATTGTGGAGGATGCTGGAAACAAAGGAAAGAGTCCTGTGTTAGGAGAGATTCAGAGTTCATCTTCAAATGATGGGTATGAGAGTACGGAGGATGAGCCCTACAAACCTCCACCACTCGGACATGAAACTGACCGTGATGATGGTGATAATAGCAATGAGGACAGAGCACGCAAAAGGAAGAGAGTTAGTAAGGGAAAGGAAAAAATTGTGTCTCCAAGAAAGCCATCTGCAAAGAAGCCATGTGCCAAGAAGCCAGATGCAAAGAAGACAGGTGTGAACATGAGTAGGAGAAGTTGGTTAAAGAAGGGACAGAGTAGTGGAAAGGGGACATCTGAGGTGAATAGAAGGCAGCAGGCCAGGAGTGAACCCAATATACAGCAGCATGCTAAATCTGGGCCCAATGATCATGAGGCTGATTTTGGGCCCAATGAAGAACAGCCCAACACAGATCCAAGTGTGAGGTTCTATGTCAGTACAGTCCAAGATGATGATGATGATGATCCTATATATGATTACCATTCTGAGGAGTTACACACTCCTAACTCATCAGATGATGAGTCCAGTAGGCACAAATTTCCTGAATTTGATGATGATTATGCTTTTGGAGAGGGGAGGTTTGAGTTAGGGACAAGGTTTGCAACCATAGAGAGATTTAAAGAAGTTGTGAAAGACTCTTTTATTGCTGAGGGTGGAGAGCTTAGGTGGATTAAGAATGATAGGGAGAGAGTTAGGGTGGGATGCAAGGATGATGACTGCCCGTGGTTAGTTCATTTGTCTTACAACAGATCACTGCAATGCTATCAGGTGAAGACTTACAAAAACGATCACACATGTGCAAGGGACCTAGGAAGTAACGCTGTTGATCAACATTGGATTAGTAAGAAGGTGGAGAAGAGAATGAGTTCACATCCTCACATGAGAACAAATGAAGCTGTTGACTTTCTGAGAGAGGAGTTCTCACTCACTGCACATCCAAAAATGGTCTACAGAGCAGTTAAGGAGGCAAGGGAGAAGATAATGGGCAATGAGAGGGAGCAGTACAATAGTGTGAGGGATTACTTGTTTGAGATTCTAAGAAGCAACCCTGGCTCCAGGGCAGAGCTGTGTGTAACTCCAATTCCTCAAGCCCCTCCTGTGTTTGATAAGCTGTATATAGGGTTAGAGGCATGCAAGCAGGGGTTCAAGAGTGGATGCAGGCCTCTAATCCACCTTGATGGTTGCTTCCTGAAAACATACTATGGTGGACAACTCTTAACTGCAGTGGCACAAGATGCGAATAATCAATTTTATGTTGTTTCTTATGGAGTTGCAAGGTCTGAAACCAAAGAGTCGTGGAAATGGTTTCTTACTCTACTTCAGGAGGATCTGGGGGATGTTCAGACTCATGGTTGGAATTTCATGTCCGACCAACAGAAGGTAATATTCACAACTTGATAATGGTTGAATTATTTCAATCTGAATTCTATTGTAGTTAGATATTCATTCACTGTTATGCTTAGTTTAATAATACAGTTGTTCATAATTGACTAGTTATGTTTAATGGTGAAACCTTTGTGTACTGCTGATAGGATTTGCTGCCTGCTTTGAAAGAAGTTATGCCAAATGCACATCATCGGAACTGTGTGATGCACATTTGGAAAAACTTCATAAACCGATTTAAGGATTTGTATATTCGGGAGGTGGTTTGGGATTGTGCTAGGTGCACCACCATACCCGAATTCAAGGAACAGATGGAGAAGCTGAAAGGCATTAATCAAGGGGCATGGGAATATCTCTCCAAGTTTGAGCCAGCAACTTGGGTCAAGGCGTATTTCTCCCACGGGCCAAAAGTGGACAACCTCACAAATAACATGTATGAGGTGTTCAACTCAAAGATAGTCAGCTATAGAAACAAGCCTATACTCACCATGTGTGAAGAAATTAGGTGCTATCTGATGCGGAGAATGGTTAAGCATAAAGAGCTACTAAGTGATTATACTGGAAAGCTCGCACCAGTTTAGCAGAAGAGGATGGAGCGTCTAATAAGGCCTAGTAATAAATGGCGTGCAGACTGGACAGGTGATGATGCACGCAAGCGTTTCGAAGTTACTCGTAAAGCTACAAAGGTTGACGTTGATCTCATAAGGCAGACTTGCTCCTGCAACAAATGGCAGCTAACTGGTAAGTTCTAAGTTACTCAAACGCATTACCTTAATCTGATTCAAGAATTAGTTATATTGTTTTCAATCTTTTCACTGCTGGCTGAATGATGTTTTAGTATGTTGATTTTGTTGTTTTTAACTTGCTAGCTGAATGATATTTTAATAAATTGTTTTCAATATTTTAAGCTGCTGGCTGATTGTTGTTTTATTACTGGTGCACTCAATTCTGGTTGATGATGTTGTCTTTTGTGTTAGGCATGCCATGTATCCATTCCATAGCAGCAATAAGGAAAAGGCATGATCATCCAGAGGATTATGTGCATCCATGGTTATGCATGGAGTCAATACACAAGACATATGCTCATTGTATTCAGCCTGTGCCAAGTGAGGAGTTCTGGACAAGGACTGAGTACACAAGGCCGGATCCTCCAATCATAAAGAGGCCAATTGGCAGGCCAAAAGTGCATAATAGACAAAAGGATCCAGCTGAGCCAATGATGCAACAAGGAGATAAGTTGAAGAGGTCATTGAAAGTGACTTGTAGTAAGTGTGGTTCAACGGGACATAACTACAAGACATGCAAGGGCGCTCCATCTAATCCCAATTGGAAACCTAAGGCAAAGAAGCCCAAGAAAGGTTCCACATCTCAGTCATTGGCAGTCATCCCATTGTCACAGTCAGCCCCAAATGATAGTGTAAGTAATTTGCTTTAGGAGTAATCTGTTTGATTTCTTAACTATGCTAGGAGTATATGTGTTTACTTCAATGTTTGATTTCTTTAGGAGTGTATGTGATTTCTTAACTATGCTAGGAGTAATTTATCTGTTTGCATTGTTATCTATTATGATCAGGATGCTCCATCTACTCAAGATGCTCCACCTACTCATGATGCTCCATCTGGTCATGATCATGACAAAGCTGCTCAGCAATCCACACCTGCTGTAACTTACTAACTGTTCAATTGATTAATTAATGTCTACTATGTCTAATTGGTTTGACTAATTACAATGCTTTTCAACCCAGCTCTCAACACAGGGGTCAAGTGGTGTCATCCCAGGTCCTTCCAACCCTGTGGCAGCAACACAAGCAGCACTCCAAGTCAGGCCAGGACCAGCAACCAGGAGGATACCTTTTTGACCTCCACTCCAAGTACCATCCATAGCGGCCCAAAAAAGTCAAGCAACTCCACCGAAGATGAGGCCCAAGCAAAAGATATTCAGGCCACCAGCTCCGCTATGCCCCAGTCCACAACCTCCTCAAAGTCAGCCAAACGCCGCTAACCTACAACAACCTCAAGTCCTACCAGGAACAAGTGCAGCAGCTACCCAGGAGACATTAGCGGCAGCAGGCACGACCACAAGCAGATTATTCAAATTCATCCCTAATCCACCTACCATTGTGCCAAAGAAGTGAAGAACTGTCTACATTATAGTTATGCTCATTTTGGAGTTTAGGTTTCTACTTATTTCTGAACAGTTTGGCTTATGCCTTGTATTTTGTGTTTGAGGCTTACTTTTGACATCTTAAGCTTCAACAAACTACTCATTTTTTGAGACTTGTTCATTTTGGAAATATTTAGTAGACAATGGCTATGAGACTTGTTCATTTTGAGACTTGTTTATTTTGGGAAAATTTATGAGAACTGTTTAGCAATATAACATCATCTTTCTAAATTATGTATGCAACTACAGCCTTTAATTCCTCAATGTTTCCATGTTTATTTACATACTCAAAACATAAGTTCAACATACTGATATTATAACTCCAGTTCCATTTAGATTACAGGACCCATAACTTGCCAAAATGGCATATTTCAATACATAAGATGAACCTACAACATACCATTCTCTATCATGATTGTTATAGTTCATCTCTCAAGCAATAGCTACATAAAAGGCAACAACAACAGCAAATATAATTACACAAATACACAATGCTAATGGGTTTTTCTTCTTCTCCAAAGCAATAATCTTCTCCTCCAAAACGGCCATTCTATGATCCAATTCATCTTTCTTTTCCTCTTCTTCTTCTACAACTTCAACATGTTTCCCAACGATATGTCTGCTCTCACATATGCAACAATTGCTTCCTATTTTGGCAAGATGCTCATCGACCCAAACAAAAAATTTGCAATGAGGTTCATTTCCCTGTCAAAATCACCAAAATCATCTACTGTCAGCATCCATCTCAGATCAAACCAAAGGCAGAATTTTTAAATTTACCTTATAGAATGGACAACCCAAGAAGATTCTGTTAGGGTTGCTGCTGGTCCTCGACATGTACATTATTGCATAAACTCCACAAAAGCACCTACGGGCGACGGCGTCGTTTGGATGGTCAGCATGAACACCACATGGAATTGAGCTTGAAACGGATTTTTCTTCTCTTACTCCACTAACGCTTCTTCTTGAGGTTGATGATGCCCCCTTCGTTGCCATTACCAAAATCTGAACAAGTCTTCTCCTCAACACCAGCTGCCACCATGAAGGAACGACCCATACGAAGTTTAATATTAGGGCAGGATTCAGAACGACGTCGTATTGTGTTAGAGGGACTAATGTGTCCCATTTTCAAAACCTCCAACCCACTTACTTGCCACGTGGGCACGCCGATGAGCCATGTCAGCGTAGGGGGAGCCAGCTCAGCGTTTTCCATCCGTTCTGAGGGTGGCTCATGGACTAGGGGACTGATCGGTCTTATTTTAAGGAACGTCAGGGATTTAAATGTATTTTCCAATGCTCAGGGACGAAAATGTCCGCGGGTTAAAAGGTCAGCGACTAAATTGTCCTTTTCTCTAAAAGTTATGTATAAGGGTATTTTAGATTTTTTATATATAAAAATTTTTAATACAATCATATCATCTTAGTTAATCCTATAAGAATAATTTAGTTTTTTTTTTTAATTATTTACATGGGGTATGTTAATAATTTAATTTTGGTATTTTAATCAATTAATTAACCTTAAAATGGCAGTTACTATTTTTTTAAAATAAAAAATTATTTAATTTTTTTAAAATATTAATAAAAAAGATACAATTAGTCTTTAATTAACAATGTCCAAAAATCATTAGTGTTTTAGCACATCCAACTAGTCCTTTTATAATTAGAACAATTTGAAGGCCAAATATTATAAATTTACGCTTTTTATAGAGAGTTAATAAAAGTCACAAAATTAGAATATATTATCGTAGTCCTTCAAGAACCAGCTTTAAATTTCTCTACAATAAATAATACAAGGTTTCAAAATTCAACAAGTTTTAGAAAATCCCAACAAGTTTTAGAAAAACAGCCTCTCAAAGGTTTTGTAGATTTTGCAATCGGAATGGTCACTTTTCTATTCAATGTTTTTTCATTGAAAGAATGATTGAAAACAAAGTTTATAAAATTGTTTGTGATTACAATGGCTTGGGACAAAGAAGATGGTTTGACGTCAAAGGATCCAAAAAGATTTGGATACCTAAGGTCAATTGAGATTTTTTTGTAGGTTTGCCTAGCATCCAAACGAAAGGACAATATGTGGTATATGGATAGTGGATGTTCTAGATATATGACCGGAAAGGCAACCTTCTTCATTATGCTTGATGAATATGATGGAGGGTTTGTCACTTTCGGCGATAATGGTAAAGGAAAGATAGTGGCCATTGATAAAGTTGGTAAGAGCTTTTCTTCTTTCATAAATGATGTTTTACTTGTTGATGGGTTGAAACACAATTTACTAAGCATCAGCCAATTATGTGATCTTGGATATGAAGTCATTTTTAGGAAATTGGATTGCTTAGTTATTTGTGAAAAATCTGGAAAAATTTTGCTTGAAGCTAAAAGGTACAATAATGTGTATGAACTGACTCTTGAGGACTTAAAAGATCAAAAAATGACATGCTTTACATCACTTGAATCTGAAAAATGGCTTTAGCATAAGAAATTAGGTCATGCAAGCATGTACCAAATTTCTAAACTTGTTAAGAAGAACCTAGTGAGAGAAATTCCTAATATCAAATTTGATAAGGATATTACTTGTGATGCTTGTCAACTAAACAAACAAGTAAAATCCTCTTTTAAACCTAAAGATGGAATCCCCACTAAAAGGCCATTGGAAATATTGCATATTAATCTTTTTTATCCCACTAGAACTCTAAGTTTAGGAGGTAAATATTATGGTTTGGTAGTGGTGGACGACTACTCTAGATTCGGTTGGGTACTCTTCCTTGCTTATAAGAATGATGCTTTCCGTACTTTTTCAACTCTTTGAAAAAAGATTCAAAATGAAAAAGATTTAAAAATTGCCCATTTAAGAAGTGATAATGGAAAAGAATTTGAAAATCATGATTTTGAAAAATTTCGTGACGATTTTGGAATTGCTCATAACTTTTCATATCCTAGAACTCCTCAGCAAAATAGGGTAGTTGAAAGAAGGAATAGAAGCCTTCAAGAAATGACTAGGGCTATGCTTTGTGAAAATGATGTTCCTAAATTTTTGTGGGCTGAAGCTGTAAATACAGCATGTTATATTTTGAATAGGACTATCATTAGAAAGGGTTTAAAGAAAACTCTTTATGAGCTATGGAAAGGAACCCCTCCTAATCTTAAGTATTTCCACATTTTTGGATGCAAATGTTTTATGCTTAACAATAAAGAAAATCTTGGAAAATTTGATCCAAAATCCTATGAAGGAATGTTTGTTGGATATTCCACCACTAGCAAAGCATATAGAATTTATCTCAAGGAATATAGGACCATAGAGGAATCCATACATGTGTCCTTTTGTGAAACTAATTCAATTTCCGGTGCCCTCTTAGATGATGATACAGGAAGTGAAGCTGAAGTGAACCATCAACCAAGTCAAGAAAGTCCCAACACTGTCCCAAGTGAAGAACCTATCCATCCAAAAATGTCTCATCAGGATGGAGGAGACATTTCAGTTTTGTATCCTGAACAAGCAAAAGAATCCTGAATAGAACAATCAGCTGAAGCTCATCAAGTCAGAACCTTACCTCATAAGCCAAAAAAACGGAAATTTTTGAAGGGTTACCCCCATGACTTTATCATTGGTGATCCTTCCCAAGGCGTCAACACAAGATCCTCAAGCAAGAAGCAATTGGATCAAAGCAATGTTGCTTTCTTGTCCCAAACGGAGCCTCTCAATGTGAAGCAAGCTCTTGAAGACCCCTCTTGGGTCAAAGCCATGGAAGAAGAGCTAGCTCAATTCGAAAAGAATGAGATTTGGACACTTGTACCTAATCTTAATGGTAAGAAAGTAACCGGTATAAAGTGGATCTTTAAAAATAAATTGCGTGAGAATGGTAGTGTTGTTCGTAACAAGGCTAGATTAGTGGCCCAAGGTTACGATCAAGAAGAAGGTATTGATTTTGATGAGTCTTTTGCTCTGGTAGCAAGAATGGAAGCAATTAGATTGCTTCTTGCCTATGCTGCCCATAAAGGTTTTAGAATGTTCCAAATGGATGTTAAATGTGCTTTCTTTAATGGCTTTATAGATAGAGAAGTATTTGTGGCACAACCCCCCGATTTTGAAAATAAAGAATTTTCAAATCATATTTTTAAACTTTCAAAGGCTCTTTATGGCCTTAGGCAAGCTCCAAGAGCTTGGTATGAAAGGTTTAGTGCCTTCTTATTGGAAATCACTTTCAAAGGGGTACTACCGGTACGACTTTATTTATCAAAGAATCTAATGATGATATTCTTCTTATTCAAGTTTAGGTGGATGATATAATGTTTGGATCGGCCAATGAATCCTTGTGTGAAGAGTTTGGAAAACTCATGACTAGTGAGTTTGAAATGAGTTTAATGGGAGAACTAACTTTCTTTCTTGGTCTCCAAATTAAACAAACTCCTAGCGGCATCTTCATTCACCAAGGAAAATATGCTAAGAAATTAATCAAGAATTTTGGCCTTGAAAATTCCAAACCTATGCGAACACCTATGCATCCAAATACTAAACTTGAAAAGGATGAAAGTGGCAAAGATGTGGATGAAACACGGTATAGAGGAATGATTAGCTCACTTATGTATCTTACATCCTCTAGACTGGACATTGTTCAAAGTGTGGGTGTATGTTCAAGGTTTCAATCTCATCCAAAAGAATCCCATCTTTCGGCAGTTAAAAGAATCATTAGATATATTAAAGGAACATGTGATTATGGCTTATGGTATCCTAAAACTGATGACTTTTGTGCAGTAGGATTTTGTGATGCAGATTATGTGGGAGATCAGGTGGATAGAAGGAGCACATTTGGAATGTGTTGTTTCCTTGGAAACTCACTAAACATGTGGTCAAGCAAGAAACAAGCCACAGTTGCTCTATCCACAGCTGAAGCTAAATATATATCTGCCTCTGCTGTTGTTCTCAATTAATTTGGTTCAAAACTCAGTTGAAGGATTATAAATTGAAAATCAATAGCATACCTTTATTTTGTGACAATATGAGTGCAATAAATATTTTAAAAAATCCTGTTCTGCACTCTAGAACTAAGCACATTGAAGTTAGATATCATTTTATTAGAGAACATGTGCAAAAAGGTACTATTGATATTCAATTTGTGAAATCCGAAGAACAACTTGCAGATATATTCACTAAACCTTTGTGTGAGATAGGTTCTGTTCATTGAGGAACAGTTTGGGTATGTTGGATTTGAATTCTGTTGATAAATTATGATTTTTGAATGAATCTGTTTGTTTTGTCTCGTAGAAAGCCAGGAGGCAAATCTGGATGTGAGATGGTCAAGCCATGAAACAGGAGGAGAATGACCTAGGTGTTAGTAGACATGGGCCCAACCAATTTTTCTGACCCACTCCATGACTTTGGCCCATTTTGAGTCCTTCATCAATTTTAAAATAATTATTTTTGGGAAGTTATCACATCATATCTTGAGGGGGGAGTATATGTCATATCAAATCTTTTCTCTTACTCCTTCCCTTGAATCAAGGAAAAGATCTTTCAGTTACTTATCTGATTTTAAAATTTCCTTGTTGATAACCGATCCATTAATTGCCCATTATTATAATAAACTTCTCTCCACTCAGCATTTAATGCGATTACTCACTCTCTCCAACCCACCCTCTTTGGCCATCTCTTCACATTCTCACCATCTACTTCATCCTCTCTCATTATGAAAAAGAAGGTGGCTTCTAAAAGAAGTAGCCGAACTCCGTCCACTAAAAACCCTCCATTCTCTTCTACTCCTCAAACACACACTCACATTCACATACATTCTACTTCATCTTCATCCCCTTCTTCTCAGTCAACCGAAACCATGGGGAGGAAAGTCATTGCTCAGAGAACCTCATCTCGTAAGAAGATTGGAAAGGAAAAGGAGCATGTGATAGAAGAAGAAGAAGAGTCACAATCCTCTCCACCTCTGTCACCACCAATGAAATCAACTCCACATGCTTTTGGCCGCAGTTCTCAGCGTGCAAAAGGTTATGTTCTTTGCAACACAAGAGAGCCTCCAAACTTGGACTCTCTTGATTTCAAAAACAAGTACAACATGAATCGTTCACACTTTGATCCGGCTAGGTTCAACTCATGTGCTGCTTATGAGTTTCATTCTAAAGTTCTAGTCAACCGCCACTTGTGTACCTCTTATGTTGTCTCTCTGTAAAATCTATTTGAGAAGGGTGTTGATCTATTTACCCTTTTTTATAAAATCAAATGGACTCCTCTGCCCAAAATCCGCAAGCTAGTCTACCCAAATCTAATTCGCGAATTCTATGCGAACATAATGTACCATGATGGAGCAATCCACTCATATGTCAAGAAGGTACATCTGTCTCTAAATAGAGAGACCATCAGTGTTGCACTAGGATATGAAGATGATGGGCCAACAGCATATATGACAGGGAAGTGGGACTCTCAAGTTGGAATCTCTTATCAGATTGCTCTCACTCAAGTTTGTGAAAACTTCTCTGTACTGGATGGGACGGTTTTGACTCATAAAGCTCTTGGACTTGTAAGAGCATTACTTCACCACATCATTAACCATATCTTGATGCCTCAGAGCGGATCATATTAGAGGGTAAGAGTTTGTGATACCCTGGTTTTATTTTCTATTCTCACTTCATCTTCTTTTTTTTTTTGCTTACTTAATGGTTCGTCACATGTGGGAATGTGTCCGAAGTGACAAAAAGGCAAACTTGCCTTATGGTATCTTCCTTACCTGTATTTTCGAACACTTTAATGTTGATATGCTCAATGAATCTATAGAGAACAAGGTTTCAACTTTGAAAGGAGGAGGAATTTTTGAAGCCATGAAAGGCAAAAAGGGAAAAAGTGCAATTGCATCGGATAGTGAAATTGAATTTCATCCCTCAAAATCTTCCAAACTTTCTGACTCAATCAAAGATGTGCTGCAAGAATTCTCTCATATGACCCAACTAATGATCAAATCTTCCAAGGAGGCCAGAAAACAAGCTTATGAGAATGAAAAAGCCTGGACAAAGTGTCATGAGAGAATTAATTTGCTTATCAACAGCTTTGAAAAGGATATGGCTGATGCAGATGAAGGCGATGAATCCCTTGGTTCAGATGTTAATCTTTCTGATGTTTGATATGCTCTTGGCTGCTCATACCTATGAACTCTATTTTTTTCCTTGCTTTCTTGTGTTAGTATTTTGTGACTGTTAGTTAACTGTACTTGGATACTCTGGACCACTATGTTTTGGTAAAAAATAAATATTCTGCTTTTTGGCATGTTATTTTCATTTGGGTTGCAGGACCTCCATTGATGACAAAAGGGGGAGGAAAGCTGAGAAAAAAAATTGAAAAATAGGGGCTAAAATCAGAATGATTAATGATTACCCTTGTGCTTGTGCTCAAATTTTATGTCTATGGTTTATGGTTCATGCTTTGATTTCTGGTTTATGATCTGATTTCTGTATCATCATGTTCTGAATTTGGTTGTGCTTTAATATTTTCCTGATCTGCCATTTCTGTATGAAGCTCTGTTATTGACACTAAATCTCAGAAAATGCTTCATAAAACATGAATTATTGTTTTGTTTGGCAAAAATTTTACTTGGCAGAAAATAATTGTGAACATATTGAATCTTGCTTATATGTACTCTGAAAGTATTCTTGCATATTTTGTTTCATATTATGAGCAGAAAATTATCTAGATGATAACAAATCTAGTTGTGATTGCCACTTCACTTCTGCTAAAAAAAATTAAGTTGTTCAACATTCTTAATATTCCAAATGTTGAATGCATTGTGGCTGTAAGCTGAGTTTTAAAAATGTTACAGGGAAAGCTTCCTTTAATAAAATGGCACAAATTAAGGGGGAGCTATGTAACAGATAGAAAGGGGAATGATTCAAATCTTCAAAGGGAGTATTCTTAATCCTTACCCTGCTTCAATTCAATTTTTAATAATGTTTGTCATCAAGGGGGAGATTGATGAGTTTGGAAAACTCCAAATTAAGATGATGATCAAACATTATTATAATACAAAATAGAAATTATTAGATTGATTTATGCTTCAAATTTGTTTAACTAATAATTTCTATATTGCTTGCAGATTTTGGTTATTGGGCTAAATGTATCATGGTCCAAATATTGAGGAAACATTCAGCCTTTGGTACAAAAAATTATTTTATTCTGTATGGTTGAATTGTTATTGTGTTGTTGGGCCAGAAAATAATGGAGCAGCCCAAAATCTTGTGTTGAAAGACCAATTTCCTCATGGTTCGAATTTGAAAAGAAAAAAGGAAGGAAAGAGAAGTGGCTCGGTTACCCACTCTCTCTTTTGGTGGAATTCAAATTTTGATTAACTTGGATTTATTACATGCCTTGGTAACATGAGAGAGAACGCTTACATTGATTTGATTGCTATCATTACTCTCACCTGTTACTAAGCATGGGCAGTGAGGAATTAACTCATTTTAATTTGTTTCTTCAATTCCATTGAACGATCTTCTCTCTTCTCTCTCTAGTTTCGATCATGTTAGGAAGAAGAAGAAGCAAGCAAGCAATCAGAGGTGAAGTATAGTAGCAGTGAAGCTATGAACAAGCAAGAGGCCAAGGTGATGATGGCTCTTGCAAAAAGAAGATCTACAGTATGGTGTGGCTGAGATCTTTGCCACTTATGGTAAGATGTGGTGAAGAAGTCTCAGGCTCACCATGCCTAGAAATGGTGAAAGATCCAACTCGGTCAGAGGAGAAAATCCCTTGGGTATGGCTCATTTTGATCAACCATCACAGAAGGTAGCTACTGTAGCTACGTGAAGGAGAAAGCAGAAGTGGAGCAGATGGAGCTGTCAAGCATCAAGGACTCATCAAGGGTCAAGAATCTTTCTTGGGGAGCAAGTCAAGATGGAAGGTCCAGATTGATGAAGCTTGGTGAGAAGGGATGAGAAAGAGGTAATTGCATGTTGGTTTTTGCATTCGGTTCCCTTTCTTCTCTCTCTGTCCGAACCGGTTTATTGATTAAAGAAGAAGAAGTTGGCTCAGCTGGACTGTTTCAACCTTGGAGGCTTTCCCTTCTATAATAAGGGTGAACATCCAAGACTTGAAGCAGGGAGAAAAGAGTGTAAAGCATAGAGTTCTTATAGCTACCCAAGCTAGCAGAATTTCTCCTCTTTCAATGGGTTTTAAGTTGTATTTTTCTATATAGTTTTGTCTGTCTTGAGTCTCATGGTAAAAGGGCAAAAAGGTGTGAGTTTTTTGTAAGAAAAAGCCATAGAGCAGAAAAAGGCAGAGTATACAAAATTTAAGGAAAAAGCCATAGATGTCCTAAGAGGTCATTTGTACATATGTGTTGTGTTTCATGATTCTGTGGAAATTCCCTTGCAAGTTGAGTTAGCACTTAGCATTTGAAAGCTTGGCAGGTGACCAAGTCAAGTTCAGGATTGGGGTTAGATTCTGGACTTGTCCCGTATAGGAAGGGTAGTTCCTAGAGAGAATTGTGTTTGTAATCTGTATGATTATAGTGAAATTTCATCATAGTTGTGATAGAGACTGGATGTAGGGTGCATTGCACTTAGCAGCTGAATCAGGATATTTCTTGGTGTGATTCTCTCTCTCTTCTACTCCATTTCTGTTTCTGCTGCATAGGATACAAATCTGAAAAATATTTCTTGCCTGGTTACGAGACAAAAAGAAAATGTATCTTGGCTAGGTACGAGACAAATAGCAAAAATATCTCCTCAAAGCATTCTGAAAGGCAGCTCGTGTTATTAAGCGAAAAAGGGGCTAAGATTCAACCCCTTCTTTCTCTTAGTCATTGATAACCGTCAGAATTCATCACATTACTTCAGCTCAACTAGTTTGACACATTAGTTTTACAATGTGATTACATTGTAAGACTTGGAAGCATATAATTCTATCAAGTTCTTTCCAATGGCAATTTCAATATTCTGTAAAAATTCGTGGATCCTGAATAGTCGAATTGGTGTCTTCACAGGTTTCTTTAACGGATATAGTTGGTGGTGTTCTCTTGCAATCTCCTTTCTTGCGTGATTTTGACGAACGGGAGATATTTTGCTTGTATCTTTACCCAGGAAAAAGACAGGATAGAAATGTTTGTTTGCATTATTATAGGTTTAATTTTCTTTAAAATTTTAAGTGTGTTTGGATATAACTTTTTAAAATAGTATTGTTACCAAAGCAAACAAAATTTTAAGGTTTCAAACATAATATTATCTTTTAAGCATGTATTTAAACTGTCTTGTCATTCACATATAAGAACAAATAAGATGGATCTTTTGTTGTTATCTAGTCTTTGTTATGCAAAAAATGATTTCTCTCAGAAAAAATAATTATCTGTTAAGTTAACAAAATATTTGTATTGGTCAAATATAGTGTTATTCTTTTGTAACAAAAATATGGAACTAGGAACAAGTTAGGATAAAGTAAGATGGAAATATATGGGGTTGTGCAGAATCATTGTTTTTGTTTAATGGAGTATTCTGCTTTAATGACTTGACAAGTTTTTAGAAAGAATATGGTGTTTATAGTAGATATAAGTGGAAGCATGAAGGGAAGTCCTCTTGAAAGCACAAAGAATGCGTTAATAGCATCCCCTTCCCATCTAAATGCACAAGATACATTTAACATAATAGCTTTCAATGGAGAGTTCTATTCATTTTTTGGATTGATGGAACTGGCTACGGTAGAAAAACTTTTGAGTGCTACCAAGTGGGTTGAAGCTACTTTTATTGCAAATGGTGGTACGAACATCTTGAATCCTTTAACTCAGGTAATTCTCATTTGTTGACAATTTTAATATTATGCGCAAAACATTCTTCTCTTATTGCATGACTTGTTGATTAAACCTAACTGATATTCTATTGTTTCATGGCAGGGCATATGAGCATATTGTTCTTATGCATTATAGAGAAACAAGTGAGGTGACTCTTCATAACTTGATTCTCAATAAACATGATAATACTACTTTGTCATATTGATATTTCTCTTTATTTAAATGGTTCATGCTAGATCCTGAGCAGTTTATATTTCTTCTATAAGTTTAGTATGGTGGTTTTTCTTTTCTTTGCTATTGGTATTAACATGAAATTTACTATTTCTATTGATCCATCTCTCTGTTCTCTCTTGTTTTCTGGTTCTGAAATGAAATATAGTTCAATGATAAAAACACTGATATAAGAGAAATACATTAAGATTACTGGTGCTGCTGGCACACCAAGGTTTGAGGTTTATGCAATGTTCTGAAAACCGGTTCGAACTAGCCGGTCGAACCGGGAACTGACAACAAATACGATTCGAACAAAAGGCAAAACTGCCAAATTCAAAAATCGTAGTTGAAGCGTCAAACCGACCGAGAACCGGTCAGTTGAACCGAACCGTGACCCGGCCAGTTTTTAAAAATTTGCCAAAAACGCTACATTTTGCCCACAGATCTAGAAATGAACCCTAGCCTTCAGTCTTTAGTCTTCACCCAGCCCCCACTCTCGAGCCTCCACCCTCCAGCCCTCTACTCTCACCCCTCGCACTCAGTTCCCACGCCTCGAGTCTCCACCTCGAGCTTCCAGCGCAACCTCCGTCCAGCCACCGCAGTCGTCGCAAGTTCCGTGGAAGTCACTCACCGTCGCAAGTTCCTGGAGCCAGCTTGGAGATTTGCACAGCCCTTTCCATCGCGAAGTCAGCCGTTGAAATCGCAGCCACCGCCACCACTCCTTGCCGTCGCGAGTGTCTTCCCGCCGGCGCCAGCACTGTTTTACCCTTCCACCCCAACCACTGTTCCTGTAGCCGCCAGCTCTGCATTCTTTCCTGTCTTCCACTAACCCTAGGTATAAATCTAATTTGTTGTAATAATAATTATTGAAGTATGATTGATTGTTGGTTCTAACTTCTAAACCTTACTGTTATTACTTGAAGTATGATTAATTGTTGCTTCTACATTCATCATTTCATTCAACAACACCATTCGTATACAGACCGGGTCAACACCCATTTGAAGCATTATTAAATGATTAATTGTTGAAGCTGATTGCTTGAAGGCTGAAGCATAATTAATTGTTGAAAAACGGTTTGCTTGAAGCATGACTAAATGATTAATTGTTGAAGCATGATTAATTGTTTGGATGTTGTTTGTTGAGATTATTGGGTAGTGAGTTGCTGTGATATTGTGATTGGATTGTATTGTTATTGCTCTGTTGTGTCTGTTCTGAAACTGATTAGTGAGTTTTTGAATGTGAAATCAATTAAAGAAATTGATTTTGTGTTGTCGAAATTATTGCTAAAATGGGTTTGTTACTCTGCTGCTGCTGTTTTTTAATTTATGAGTATACTGTTTTTGAATTTTTGTTGATAGATTAATTGATTTCAGAGTTTAGAGTGATTATTTGTTGTTATGTTTTAATTTTAAACCAAATTGATGCTTTAAAAAAAATTAACAAACAGCATATGTCCCATGTTATTGATTTAGAGCAAGGAAATCATGAAGATGATGTTGTTGTTTGAGGTCTTGGGAGTGTTGTTGATGATGGTAGTGTATTTCTCTTATGCAGAAGATGGTGGTTCAAGCCACTTTCATTTCTAATGTTTTTTACTTTATTCTTTAACTGCAAAATTTGGTTTATGTTGCTTTTTAATGCTAAATTTGATTGATTCTATGGATATTTAGACACCCTTTTGTTTATGATTCATGGAATTGAGAATTGGATTGTTTGGTACTGCTCTGTCTGTATACTTATTCTATATCTTGGTGTTGAGTCTCACAAATATTCTCAATTACTTACAGCTGTGATTTCCTTCTTGAATGAAATTTTATTTTTCCAAAAGAAATCATAGAGGATTAGGATTGTGGATTTTTTAATTGAGTGATGAATGTAAAGCTGAAGATGATGATGACAAAAGTGCTTGAAAACATATATTTTATGAGAGTTTAAAAAAATTTGAGTTTGTAAATTGATAAGATCATATAGTTTGTGTGTTTATTTATATTTTATTTATTATTTCATTATAAAACGGTTTTTTCGGTTCAACCACGGTCGAACCGGTTGAACCTATAAACCAGTGAACCAGTAGTTAGAGCGGTTCGGTGATCGGTTCGGTTTTCTCACTTTTAACGGCAATTTATTTTACTTTTAGCGGCAATAAAAATAGCCGCTAATACATTTACCGGCAATTAGACATTAGCCGTCTTACGCGTTGTCGCTAAAAAGTTTTAGCGGCAATTATAACATTTTCTGGTAAAAACCTTTTTAATGGCCGCAAAAAGTATATAAATTTTAGCGGCCATTTTTTTGGCAATTTATATGGCCACCAAAAGTATTTCTAAGATTACAATGCTATTCACTTTTAGTGGCCATTACTATTGCCGCCAAAACCTATTTTACCAGCAATTTATATGACCACTAAAAATAATTCTAAAATTATAATGTTATTCACTTTTATTTGCCACTACTATTACCGCTAAAATCCTAAAACTTTTTTAAATATACTCATTCTTTTAGAAATAACAACCTATCCTTTTCTAACATTTCAAGTTATTTTACCAATAATTATTATTATTGTACATAATATAAATATACTAAAATTAATTACTACAAAATGGAATATTTTATTAAATTCAAAATATTTAAACAAAAATTTCTCTTGAAAAGTAATAAAACATAATACAAATTTAAACAACACAAATACTACAAGGAAAAGAAAGGACTTAAAAGTAAATCTACATTATATACACAAATTGCTGGGGCATGTAGGAATTGGGAGTCTTAGCCACAATCTCTTCAGCCTTCTGAAGGGCTCCTTTCATTCCCTTTGCAAGGTCAGTCAGAACCAACTCAGCCCCAAAAGCCAACAGAGTGATTCTTTTTTCGAGACTCATCGAAGCAGGCATTGTAATTTTGACCTTGTAACCCTTGGCTGCGGCCATGAAAGCTAATTCGATGCCAGTATTTTCACCTGTTGGTTCAATCAGAACACTTTTTAGCAAAATATGAGAAGAGCCACATGCAAATAAGAAACAAATCAGATCATACATCTAAATAACCAACACTATCTTCCATCAATCCACATCCTAGCTAGTTCTGCATCTCAGTTTTAACAGAAAGTAATAAACAGTAACACCATTCAATCAAAGCTAAAATCTCTTCCAAACTTGAACAAATATCTTTATGTTATGAAAGCTTTTCACAGAACATGTATTTGAATTTGGGCTTACGTATATAGTATGTTCCCTCGTGATAACTGTATACATCAGAATTAAAGTGATGGCAGTGGAAAAAAGAAAGTAATAAAATAATGCTCAGAAAAACTTTAGTAATCCCTTCTCCCTGCCCGACCCTTATTCATTGCACTCCCTGTAGCCAAATAAATCTATACAAGTTAGCTATAAGAACTTGCTTTTTACAACCTAAAATTGTTGAAAAGTGAGTGTATATTATTATAAAAACTATGCAGATTAATATATATGTGTAAATAAAGGACTACTTAGCGTTTGAAAAATTTAATTTATACATATAAAAAATTTAAAGAATCCTAGAAAATATATAAAGCATACAACTAATAATATATGACTTCATTACCATTATTATTGGACCAAGTGAAGCCCGCTTGAGGGACAATATCAGCTTGTGAGAAAGCTGGAATTTGAAGAAAAGGATGTCACAGCCTTAACTCCTACGGGCAAATGGTAAGAGATTAGACAATCTCTTCTCTGCAGAGAAAAAAGAGGTTTTAATGACCTTGTTTCAACAACATGTCAATACGCATGTTTCAAAGCAATAAAATGAAAAGCACTTGTTTTTCTTTTAATAGCAAATGCTCAAATTCGCAAATAAATTGAATAAAAAGAGAACAAACTTACAAATATGAATTCCATCCCCAATCTTTCCCAGTCGATGATGAGTACCCTACTCTGTTCAGGAGTTAACAATTAATCAATCATGCACTTCTACTCCAATAAAAAAATGAAAGGCAATTAATCTAATAAAATAATTCACAGACTATAGTTTCTTTTAGTATTTGTAGTTAAAAGGAGATAGTGGCAAGCTTCAAAGATATAAAGACATGACAGAAATTCCAATACACATAGAAAATGGAGGTGCAATCCTTTGTATAAGACAAATATATGGCAATAGCAAACAACAGGAAATTTAAGTAACTTTCTTAAAGATATTCCTAACTAACAATGGGCAAATTCAAAATGGAACTCCTTTTGTACTCTATGCCTTCTTTTTTCTTCTTCTTTTTTTTTAATTAGTACAAGTAGCTGATTAAGATAAATTGACAGAATTACAAAGTGTAATTAGGACGAAAAAGTAATAATTCTCTAAACTAAAGTGTTAACGCCTTGCTTGATTTTCTTTAATTTCCATCTTCAACTTGCTTTTCCATGAAGTCAAACATCTCTCCATAACACATGGTGACAAGTGCATAGATGAGTCATAGTAGCAAAGCAATGTAACCAATGATATAGGCACATTGATGATGAAGAACCCTAGAAATTGACCAGCCATGAAGATCCACAAAAGTGCTTCAAAAGCAATCAATAAAGAGATATTAGGAGATAATATCTATGTATTTACAATCTTAAAAAACAAAAGACTTCACAAGTAATTTAATACTAAACTAGAATAATAACTGTTACTTTTCAAACTAAGGAACCTAGGAAGTTAACAGCCAAACTGGAGGAGCACCAGGTGAATTTGAGCTAGGAAAAAGCTAATAGAATGCAGAATCAAGGCAAATTCAAAATACAATATATGAATAAAAGAAAAAAAATAAGAATAAAAACAAAGCAAAAATTAAATATAGTCAAAGCTCCAAATCAAATGAAGCAAAGCAAACATGTTTGAAGTCTGCATTACTATTTTATTTCAAGTTTTGTTCATTTTAACTTCAATTACACAATAAACTAGTTAGCTATAGTAATAATAAACTTTCCTATTCAATTCAATCATATATGCTACCTTTATGTCTCTTACCTATTATTAGGATAAGAAACAATGATTTGCTTTTAAAAATTAAAATAAAAGTACAAAAGAATTATTACACACTGCAGTAGAGGATTAATTGAACATATAAATTAGGAATATATGTAACACCTTATTCTTTCTCGTAATAAGACTTTATATTTTCATGACCATTTTCATGACTCAAACTATATTGCAAGACAAATATTAAGTTTACAAACAAATGAATAAAATTTTCATGATTACACAAACCCTAAAATTGAAACTTAACATACAGTAAGATAGAGACTCAAAGGAATAAGCATAAAGGTTTACCTTGATTTCCTTAGATGGATGAAGCATTTCGTCGAACAGGTCGGATGCATAAAGACACAAATGCAAAAGTTCAATCATAATTGTTTCACTTAGCTGCTCTGTTCGTGATGGAGAAATAGAGGAACAAAAAATCCAACAAAATCCTGCTGAATTTCAGAATTAGCAAAAATATAAAATGGAAAACAAAAAATCGAAAACATAAAGGGAGAAGATCTACCGGCGGTGACGATCTTGTCCGTCTACGCGCAAGACCGGCGGCGGTGCAGTGTTATAGCGACATCTTCGTTCGCGAAGAGGCGATTTTTCTCGATCTCAGAGGTTTGGGCGTTGCTACCAGATCTAGACATCAGCTATGTCTTCTCTTCTGAACCTTTGTTTCTGAATCAAAATTAGGTAAACTCTAATTTCTGAACTTGCAGTTATAAAATTACGAAAAAAATAAGCTAGGTTGGAAGAGAAAAGGATTCAGATCGCAAATCAGACTGAGATGAAAAGTGAGAAGAAATTCGAGCGATGAAGATGGAATGATTGGTGCGTAGTTCTCAGAATTCAGAGAAAATAAGGCGATGAGAGAGTAGTTTGAGTGAGGGAAAGCAGTGAGATGGTGAGAGGGGGCAGACGTTTCACAGTTTCAGGTTCAGTTGTTTTTATTATTTTAAAATTTTAGTATTTTTTTAGTCGCAATAGTTTAAATGGCCATTATAGGCTATAGTATTAATGATAAATGTATAATTGTCGTTAAAAATTTGTTTTAAAAAGAGAAATTGTGACAATAATATTATTACCACTAAAAATTTGACGCTAAACATTATTTTTCCTGTAGTGCAAAGAAAATAGACATGGTATCTATTAATAGAACTGGTGCAATTTTTCTCTCAGATAGCAGAGATGGTGATGGTCTTGATAGCAATGTGATAACTTTATTGATATATTGATATGGTTGATATATTTAGAGATACTCAAAAATGCAGCTATATTGAATATTCAGATAGGTTAATCACATTCTGAAAATAGGTTTATGGTCTTGAATATTTAGAGATACTCAAAAATACAGTTATATTGATATGCTTGATAATAATCTGGATATGGAGCATAATGAGATCTTAGAGTAATTTATAAAGACAAAGATTTATTCTGAATTATTTGTAAAATATATCTATAAGTAGTTCATTTGCATCTTATAAAACTTTTTTTTTTATTTCTACAAACATTGAGAATACTTATTTATATGTTAAGATGATTGAATTCTTTGATTACTAATGAACCAAGGAATGAATCCAAATATTAATAGTAGAAGCAAAATATTCACTCCTTGGATGAAAATCGTCTTCGAGCTCTCGTTCATGTCCTCGACTTGGTAATTCCCCATTTCCCCCTTGGTAATTCACCGCCATTAGTAGTTTCCTTCATTCTAGTATTGATTGGTTGTTAATATTACTGAGGATCATCTTAGTTCCACTTTGATCCATTGTACAACTGCACAAGTATGTTATCTTCTAATTTCACTGGTACACCTAAACTCCATCATTACGATATGGAACTCTTTGATTTACACCAACTTGATTGTAATTGAAAGGGTCAAGAATTTTGAAGTTTGCACGCCTATCCATTAAATTTGTATATTTAAGTGTGTATTTTTTGATTATCTACAAATATACTTCATTTGATTAGTTTGTGTCCATAAATTATCTAAATGAAAATTATGGCTATTAAAATATAATAATATATGGTTATTAAAATCGACGGCAATGTTGTTGTTTTTAAAATTTAATATAGACAAAAATCGATGATAATGTTGCCGATTTTTAATGTAAAATAGACGAAAAAATGTAAAAATATATCGGTAATTTAATAATTAAATCAACGGTTAATTTTTCAGTTTTAATAAATCAAATATCGACACAAGCATCGTCGATTTTAGATAATATTATCGACCATCAAAGTGTCACTTTTATTAAATATGTAAAAATCTTAAACCTATATTATAGACACCGTAGCCGTTAATTTTATTGAAAGTTTATCGGCAATCTGAAAAGCCGTTGATTTTATTTGTTTTTTGAAAAATCGACACGTTTTAAAGCAATTTTATTAGTTTTTTAAAAAATCAACATGTTTTAAAGCGACAGCTAATATCGTCGATTTTACCATCGATTTTTAATATTATCGATGATTTTACCTTCGATTTGGCTGTCGATTTTAACGGTATTTCTTGCAGTGTACGTAAAATATTAAGTAGAATTACATATTTAAAGCATTTATTTTCTTATACACGTTTAGTATTATTGACAAAGAAATGTTATTATTCTTATTCTTATTATTATTATTATTATTATTATTATTATTATTATATTAAATAATTTAATTTTTAATTCGAATAAAGTGAGATTAACTTTTAAATTTTTTTGAAATAAAACTAATTAAATTATAATATTAAATTAAACTATTTAAATTATATTTAAGTTATTTAATTCTAGACATTAGATGCGTATACATTAGAATCATTTTCATAACAACAATTAATAGAAATAGTTTGATCTATTTGAATATGTAAAATTTGTGCAAATCATCAGATTATTCTCTTGTTAAATAAGCTTCATTATCTGCTATCCATGTAATGTAGCATGACAAGAATATTCATATTTAGCTCAATGATAAATTCAATTCCCCTTAAAAAAGATAATTTTACCCACATTCTATTAGATTGGTCTGCGTTGAACTCTTACATTCATATAATTATTAGCACCCAAAATAACAAAACAACTTGAAATGGAACATGACAAAAACAACTTGGAATGGAACATGACAGATGTGGTACATTATAAATGATTGCAGTACAAGATAATTTTACTATAAGATAAAAGAAAAAAATTGAGTAAAAATACTTATTATATAATTAAAAGAATATAAGTAAGATTGAATTCATAAAAGGGGACAACAGGGGACAACATTCTAATTTACACCTTAAAAAGGAACAATTCTGATTAAAAAAAAATATAGTATTATTCAATCATCTTATATGTACACTAAAATCAGATATTAAAATTAGCTATTAGTATAAAATACATATTAAAATATAAAATATATATTAAAAATGAGTTAAACAATACATGTATTTATACATAAATACATTGATGACTGATTTTAGTGGCTGATTTTAGTATATAAAGTGATCTTGAGATAATAAGAACATGTATACACAAAGGATCCTGGGTAGAATTTGTTTTGAGGCATTGGGACAGAGACTAAGAAACAAATATATTGGCATCAAAATGCGATATATCATCATGTTTGACAACAAAATATAATCTGTTATAGAATAATATAATATTTTAATCTAATTTAGGATTCAAATTACATGATCTAAATCTAAAAATATTAATAAATGATATTTAGATTATAATTTATGTAAATAAATTTATTTGATCTTTTCTCTCCTTCAAATAATAGAAATAGATAAACTAAAAAATAGTTATGATTTGTATATCTAAATAGAAATAAGCTAAAATAAAATAAATCATGTTATGAAATTACTCATCCCAAAAGTTTAAGCTGATGGGAGAAGGTAACATTAATGGTTAGATCTCTAACACTCCCCTTCAAACAAGAACCTCTTTTTGGGTTTTTTGATTTTGTATAGGCCTTCTTTTCTCTTTTATTTGCCTTATGCTATTTTTTTACTTTTGGATTCACCAAGGATCAAACTCTTGACCTTTCAGACATAGAGCTCTAATATCATGTTAGGTATCAAGAACCTAAATCAAACACTTAGAGAGCTAATAGAAGATTATTGCTACTCACACAGTAGCAACAACAACAATTAAGTATTCAGTAGCAACAACAACTACTACAATTAAGAAACAATTCAAAAATAAACATACACAGCAGCAACAGCAATTGAGAATCAATCTTGAGACTACCATTCGGCAGCAATAACAAAGACCAAATAATTCAGAAGTCATTACACAACAACAACAACAATATAAACTTTTTTTGCCAATCAGAGCATCAACACTTCAAAGACCAGCAGCAGCTTCAGCAACCCCCATCCCAATACCTATAAATGACATTGAAATTGTTGTGCCACATGATGAAGAAGCACCTCCAACAGCACCAACAATAAATACACACTCTATGGTCACCAAAAGTAAAGTTGGTATCTTCAAACCAAGAGTGTTTCTAGTCAGTGTAGAGCCAAGGAATGTATAGCAAGCACTTCAATCCCCTGAATAGAAGGCAGCTATGAATTTGGAATATGAAGCCCTGTTGAAAAACAAAACATGGGAACTAGTCACTCTCCTTCCTAATAGAGAAGCAATAGGAAGTAGATGGGTATTTAAAATTAAGTACAATTCTGATGGGTCGTTACAAAAATATAAGGCAAGACTAGTAGCACAAGGGTACTTACAGAGACCAGGGTTTGACTTCACTGAGACATACAACCCAGTGATCAAGCCTACTTCAATCAAAGTTCTATTATCAATTGCCCTAGCTGAATCACGGACAATTAGGCAATTGGATGTAAACAATGCCTTTTTACATGGAGACTTGACGGAAGAAGTGTATATGAAGCAGCCAAAGGAATATGAAAAAGGAAATTCCATACTAGTCTGTAGATTAATCAAGGCCCTCTATGGATTAAAACAGGCCCTTAGAGAGTGGTATCACAAGCTTGCCAATGGATTGACATAAACCGGGTTCAAGGCAACCAAATCAGATGTGTCAATATTTCTAAGGGTGATGAATGGAGCGAAGACCTTTGTGTTGGTGTATGTTGAAGATATAATCATCACAGAAGAGTCTGAAAAACAAGTACAAGAAGTGATTGAAAAACTGAATAAAAAATTTGCACTCAAAGACATGGACAATCTTCACTACTTTCTTGAAATTTAGGTAGTTAAGACAAGTGATGGAGGACTGCTTCTCTCTCAACAGAAGTACATCAATAAGGTGTTGAAGACAGCAAACATGGAAGGTTGCTCAAGCTGTCACACCCCTCTACCCTCAACAGTGAAGTGATGAGCGGATAATTTATACGCTTTTTGGCATTGTTTTTAGGTAGTTTTTAGTAAGTTCAAGCTACTTTTAGGGATGTTTTCATTAGTTTTTATGTTAAATTTACATTTCTGGACTTTACTATGAGTTTGTGTATTTTTCTGTGATTTCAGGTAATTTCTGGCTGAAATTGAGGGACTTGAGCAAAACTCTGATAGGAGGCTGACAAAGGACTGCTGATGCTGTTGGAATCTGACCTCTCTGCACTCAAAATGGATTTTCTGGAGCTACAGAACTTCAAATGGTGCGCTCTCAACGGCGTTAGAAAGTAGACATCCAGAACTTTCCAGCAATATATAATAATTCATACTTTATTTGGGAATTGACGACGTAAACTGGCGCTCAACGCCAGTTCAATGTTGCTGTCTGGAGTAAAACGCCAGAAACACGTCACGACCCGGAGTTGAACGCCCAAAACACGTTACAACTTGGCGTTCAACTTCAAAAGAAGCCTCAACTCGTGAATAGATCAAGCTCAGCCCAAACACACACCAAGTGGGCCCCGGAAGTGGATTTATGCATCAATTACTTACTCCTGTAAACCCTAGTAGCTAGTCTAGTATAAATAGGATAATTTACTATTGTATTAGACATCTTTTGGTCTCAGTTTTATTTTATTATTCATCTGAGGAGACTATTGATCACGTTTTGGGGGGGCTGGCCATTCGGCCATGCCTGAACCTTTCACTTATGTATTTTCAACGGTGGAGTTTCTACACACCATAGATTAAGGGTGTGGAGTTCTGCTGTACCTCAAGTTTCAATGCAATTACTACTATTTTCTATCCAATTCGATTTATTCCTATTCTAAGATATTCGTTGCACTTCAACTTGATGAATGTGATGATCCGTGACACTCATCATCATTCTCACCTATGAACGCGCGTGATTGACAACCACTTCCGTTCTACCTTAGACCGGGTGCATGTCTCTTGGATTTCTTAATCAAAATCTTCGTGGTATAAGCTAGAATTGATGGCGGCATTCATGGGAATCCGAAAAGTCTAACCTTGTCTGTGGTATTCCGAGTAGGATTCCGGGATTGAATGACTGTGACGAGTTTCAAACTCCTGAAGGCTGGGCGTTAGTGACAGACGCAAAAGAATCAAGGGATTCTATTCCAACCTGATTGAGAACCGACAGATGATTAGCCATACTGTGACAGAGCATTTGGACCTTTTTCACTGAGAGGATGGGATGTAGCCATTGACAACGGTGATGCCTTACATACAGCTTGCCATGGAAAGGAGTGAGAAGGATCGGATGAAGCAGTAGGAAAGCAGAGATTCAGGAGGAGCACAGCATCTCCATACACCTATCTGAAATTTCCACCATGGAAATACATGAGTAACTTTATCTTTATTTTATGTTTATTATTTATTATTAATTTTCAAAAATCCATAATCAATTACTATCCGCCTGACTGAGATTTACAAGATGACCATAGCTTGCTTCATACCAACAATCTCTGTGGGATCGACCCTTACTTTGCTTCATACCAACAATCTCTGTGGGATCGACCCTTACTCACGTAAGGTTTATTACTTGGACGACCCAGTACACTTGCTGGTTAGTTGAACGGAGTTGTGTCCACACATAGCAAAGAGCCATTATCATGAAATAAATTCCATACAAAAACAAAGAGTACAACATTGATGATCACAATTTCGTCCACCATGAAGCTATTAGCCCATGGTGATTCTAGCTTTAATGACCCTCAGTTGTATAGTTCAGTTATTGGCAGCTTACAATATCTAACAGTGACCAGACTTAAAATTTCATACAGTGTACACAAGATGTCACAATTTGTACAAGCTCCTCTAAATACTCATTGGAGAATGATAAAGAGAATACTCAGGTACCTTAGTGGTACAATAAGACATGGATTGTGTTTGAAGAAGGCTAACTCTATGAAAGTCACAACCTACAGTGACTCAGATTGGGCTGGGAACCCTGATGATAGGAAGTCAACAAGCGGGTACTGTGTATTTCTTGGTTCAAATCTAATTTTCCAAGCTTGAAGAAAGCAAACAGCAGTAGCAAGATCAAGCATGGAGGCTGCATATAGAAGTATGGCAGACCTTGTAGCTGAGCTAATTTGGGTGAAAAATTTAATGTGTGAGCTACAATTTTCACTAAAAAAGGCACCTGTGGTCTACTGAGACAATTTAAGTGCAATCCTACTTGCTGCCAACCCAATCCTACATTCAAAGTCCAAATACTTTGAGATAGACTTTCATTTTGTCAGGGATCTTGTGAATAGCAAAGACATTAATTAGAGTAAGTCACATATCAGAAACCATGCAGGTGGCTGATATTCTAACAAAGACTGTGTCTTCTGACAACTTTCTGCACTTTAGAACCAAACTGAGTATTGAGAAATTAGACAGTGTAGCTGAAGAAACAAAAGGCAAAGAGGTCAGAAGCAATAATCAGCAAAAACAGCAGAGCAAAACAACTAGAGATGATGATACATGATGATCAAAGCAGGGCAAGATAAGAAAAAGAAGAAAGTAGAGATGATATTAGGCATGCTTAAGTTCCAATAATAATTACCTTTAGTTGAGTCAAGTAAACACAGTTAGCATGGTGTTAACATAGTTGGTTAGGCAGCCAGTTGTTGAGTTGGAATTAGTTAATGGCTAAAAAATTTTAGAGACTCTTTGACTATAAGTAGCAATATTCACTGCTACAGTAGTAACTACTTTTCAATTTTACAATGCAATTCACAGATTCATTTCTTTAAGTGTTTGATTTAGATTCTTGGTACCTTCAAATCATATTAAGAACAAAAGTTAATTTTTTAAACAATTAATTTGAATTAAAAAATTAGATAATTATTTATATTTATAATTAAATTAAATGTTTACGTTAAAATTTTTAATTTTATTAGTTATTAAATTATTTTTTTGTTTTAAAATTAAGAGTCTAATTTAAAGTTAATAAGAATGTTATTTTGATTATAATTACAAATATAAATAGATGTTTATTTTGATACGATAATAAATTTATATTTATTGATACAATAAAAATATAAACAAATAATTATAATTTTGTTTTGTAGAATTTGTATTAATTTATTAATAAAAAAATAAAATAATTAGTCATTTAATATATAATAAATCTTGTTTATCTATGAGATATATTCTTTGTGCAAAAATAATAAATTTGTATGTTTGTAACTATTTTTTGCTTAATATATATTTTTGCATTAAACAAATAGTAACATAAAATTTAATAGCATGAAATGAATAGTATAATAGTTATATATAATTGATTTTTTATGGAATCCAATTTTAAGATTTGAACTCATTACTGTCATCTAATTGTATAAATGAAATTATCAAGTAATAAGAATATAATACATGATAAAATAAAAATTCAATTAATATGATTGTTATATATATGTCATTATTGTAAATAAATAGTTTTGTATCCTAATATAGGATTTTTTTTCAAAATAAAACAAAAGAATCAATGATCTTTAGTAACAGAAATAAGAAACGATGAGTATTGTCTTACAAAAATATAGATAAAAATAGAGAGAGAGAGATAAAGAGAGAGAGAGAGAAAGTATACTAATTGTAAGAATTATTCAAAGTATAAAACATATATTGAGGTTTGAATATAACTAATAAATTAGTAAATATTAGTTACATAAAATATAAATACAAAAGTATGTGTGAATAAAATATATAATTTTACTTGTATACGTAGAGAGTTTTGAAAAAATTAGCAAAATTGATAGGCAAGTTTGTACTCGAATTAGTTAAAAGTCGAGTTTGTTTTCGGATTGGTTCATTGATAGATTATGAGATGTGAGCAGTTGACCAACCCACTCCACCCACACGACAAGTGGTCAATTTCTACTTATCCGCAATTCCCATCAAGCCGTAAGGATGAAACCAGTTCAGTAGGTTTTTAACCGATACTGGAGAAAGGTCCTTTGACAGACCTTTCACTCGAAACCTCTTGGCAAACTTAGCTACCCCGGTACTAGAGATTACAGATTTTTTATAAGAAATCTTGACCTGCAATTCATCTAGCACAAGGCGGATAAAGTGGGAACACTAGTCTTCACATTAAGACTTGGAATCATGCCTGGTCTTCCTTCATCCATGATGCCTAAGGTGCCTAAATATGGCGTAGGGACGGCTTTGGTTTGGTATCCAAGAACTCGATCCTATCCCTAAGACGACCTTGAAATCGTCTAGGGGCGCCACAGTGAAATTAGTCGTACCTTCCCATCCTCCTATTTGTAGCTCCATCTGAAAAACTGGAGCTTTTATGGAAATTCTGGAGGACTGGGAATATTATGATACTTAAAAGTGAAACAATTCGAATGTATAAAGTACATACTTTATAAAAAGTTACGATAGATTAAAATTTGATAAGAGATATTAAATAAAATCTTAAATAAGATTGTTGAAATTGGTTCAAAAATTTGAATGAATTCAAGTTTTATGAACTTGGGGGGAGTAAAAATTGTTCCTGTGTGAATGAACTTTTGAGATATATCTCGTCTTAAAAGAAATTAGATTTGTCTCTTCATCTCTAAAGGATATATACTTCAACAAAAAGAACACAAAGAGGTAAGTACTTATAAAAGACACTCCAAATCTCTAGTATGTATTTAGAAGGTATATAATAATTTTATGAATATAAAATATTAGACATAAAATAGAATTTATCATGTGATCTGTTTTAAAATAAAAAAATAAGTGTTTTTATAGGCATAAAATTAATTAATAAAATTAATATTATAATTGTTAATTATTAAATCAAAATAATATAATTATTAAGATAAATTTAAAATAAAAATAAATAAAATCAAATTATAACTCATAATACACGGTAAAAATCGAGCTATAAATAACAACGGATCATTTCCTAATTACTATTCATATTTGAGAGAATTATATGGTACAGATCTAAATCTGTACAGATTTAAAGATTTAAAGATGTGGCAAAATCTAAACCACACATCCTAAAGTTACACTTTTCACTCAAAACCGTAACTCTTCACAAAGAAAAGCGTCACCTAATGGAAAAAAGTAAATTAGAAGATTTAAGAGAAGAAATAATTAAGTTATCAAAATTAATAGATCAAAAATTAATGATTTTAACTAATGTTAATTGTAATGACACCGAATTCTTAAAATCAATACAAAATGATTTTTCTCAAAATCTTTATTTTACTATAAGTTTTATTGAAGGACTTCAAAAACCTGAAAAAACTTATTTTTCACACGGAATTTCTAAAATATGTTACCATGGAAATGATTCCCCACATCTTTATCATACCTTCAACCCACAATTAAATTCTATAGTAGATATGCTTGAAGAAATATTAGTATCCATAAAATTTCAAAGAAATAAGGAAAAAGAGAATTCCAAAGAAGAAAAATTTCAAAATATAATCAACATAACAGACTTAAAAGTAAAACCACCATTGAATTTATGAATATTGAAGAAAAATTAGAAAAAGTTACAATGCTTTTTAAACAATTAAAAATGGCTCAAGAAAATAATATGGAACATGGTTTTCAAATAGAAGAAGAATTAGTAAATTCTGAAAACATAGAAAATGAAGAACACATTCTAGATTATTCAAGTGACGAAGAACCAGCAATTCCAATACAAGTAAAAAATGAAGCTGGAACATCTAAGGATAATCAATCTCAATTTAAATGGGAAACAGGTTTTGATAATTATGTCTTTAAAAAAAGTTTTATAAATAAAGATTCAAAATATACAAAAATACCATCAAAATACATCCCTAAAATCCAGGAAATGGAAATTGGTTGAATTCCTTTTTATTAGAAGCTTTTACTAATCCAAAGCTTAGTGATTTGTCTGGAAGAGATATTTGGAATTACATAGGATTTCATATTAAAGGAACTATAAGAGATTATATGACATCAATAGAAAACCAAATAATAGAAGAATTAGAAACAAAAACAACAGCTTATGATAAGATATTATATATAATGATGATTCTATATAAAGAATTTTTTGGAAAAAATATTATAGATCATAGACAAGAAGTCTATAATAAAGAATATCAAGAAGCAAAAAACCATTTAGCTAATATTCATATATATGATTTATGTAATGTGGAGTCTTATATATGTGAATATAGAATACATTATTACAAATTAAAAGAAGAAGATAAAAATCATTATCTCAGTATGCATATAACAAAACTTCCATATCCTGCTAATGAATTTATAATGGGAAGATTTATAAGAGAAATAAATAGAGAAACAATTGAAAATAATTTTGGCGGAGCAACCTCTACAATAAGAGAGGAAATAAAAGAACGTTGTAAGCAAGAAGCAACTCAAAAAAGATTTGAAAATATAATTAGAATTTGCTGTCAGGATAATGAAGAAATACCTCAAAAATATGGTCTTAATAAAAATTTTCAAAGAAAAAGAAAATATCAATTTAGAAGAAGAAAATACTATCCAAACTGGAGAAAAAAGAGATATTTTAGGAAAGAAAATAACAATAAAAACAAAAGACAAAAAAATAACTATTGCCCGAATAAAAAAGAAAATTGTAAATGTTGGTATTGCCAAGAAGAAGGACACTACGCAAATGAATGCCCAAAAAAGAAAGATAAAAAGGATCTTACTAAACAAATAGAAATCGCTAAGTCTTGTTTCATGGAACCATTAGAAGAATCTGATGATAACTTAGACTATATTTTTGAATATGTCTCAGAAATAGACTCAGAGACTGAGTAATAATGCCACATTTATTACTATAAAAATAACAGAAAAATTTATAAATGCTTTCATAGATTCTGGAGCAACACAATGCTTTGCTAGTTCAAATATAAAACTTGATTGGAAAAAATTAAAGAAACCATTAA